>NC_057801.1:800540423-800828276 GCF_018294505.1 Triticum aestivum | reverse complement strand
TGTTCTTGCAAATCGTAGGTAATTTAAATGTAGATTTTAGAATGTAGACATCGTAGGCTATAGGTTTTTCAATAGAATTTTTTTGACTATTTTAGGTGTTTTGAATAAAATAGAAGTAATAAAATTCAGGGTAGAACTAGGGTAGTAGAATTTTTAGCAAGTGTTTAATAGAAATAGTTTACTTAGTAAGTGATTAATATAACTAGTTTATTTATAGTAAGTGCTTAATAGAACTAGTTTATTTAGTAAGTTCTTACTAGAACTAGTTTATTTATAGTAAGTGCTTAATAGAACCAGTTCTTTTAGTAAGTAGTTAATAAAACTAGTTTATTTAGTAAGTAGTTAATAAAACTAGTTTATTTAGTGTTAGGATTGTATATAAGATATTTTCAAATGTTTGTTTTTCATATTTTCAACCATTGAAATGCAATGACCATCGATAAGTGGCCTATGTTTTGCCAGAGAGTTGATTAATTTTTGTTCTGGAAAATTTCAGGCACTCGATATGTCTTTTTAGCAAAGGTCATGCCGGATTTTTTGGGTTTTTCCCTCGAGTTATAATCTTTTAATTTTGAACACCGGAGATGTCTGATGACGATGGGATCCCGGAGTGCGAGTACTGCTATGATGACTAGGGTGTGTGCGACAGGTTTCCTCACCTGCAAAATGATGGTTTTTCACCGTGAGGCCGGAAGAGACCTTCGATGTTTGTATGGTACACAACGACAAGCATTTCATCGTAATTAATATCATCAATTGTGCTTCTTTTGTTCAACGTGTAATTTATGGATTTTTTTTCAATTTTATTAGTACATCCCGTGCCATGTTAGACCATATGTATTGGAGAAGATTGGTTTTGGTTTAGATGACTTTGAGAATGTGGAGACGAGGAGGGCTCACTTAAGAACTAAACATGGTTATGAGTTTCTGGATAAGCTCTACAATGCAGTCGATCGCTCCCATTTTGGTTGCTCTAATTGGGAGGCATATGGATTTGAGGAGGGAATGCGAATAAGATTTGATATTCGTCCCGAAGATTATGATGATGATGATAATATCGACATCTGGGTGGATGTGGATATGCCTCCAGTTTTACCTAGATGTGAGTTTGTCAAACTAATTTGTTAAGTTCAGTAATTTATGTTGTTAATTTAAAAATATTTGGTGTTCATCCATACTAAACTTATTTATTGGAAATTGTCATCTTATTTCTTATCTTCAAGAAATACTCGGAAAGTAGTAGACAACACATAATACAGCGATGACTCCAAGCTTAATTGTGAGGAGAAAGGTTATCTTGTCTCATTCATAGAAGATGTTGAGGCCTTCAAAACCAGCCACTCTATCAACCCAAATTATACTAGATACATGCCACTAGTCCATAAATAGCTTGATGGTAACTTCATTGCCAAAAACTTGGTAAGATTTTGTTAATGATGGTAACTTCATTGCATACATTATTCTTAAGTAAACTACATTGCTAACTATATATGTTACTATTTCATTTTTGAACAGAGGCTCCCGAAGCAGGTTGTGCCTGACATGCTATTTACGGAAGGTGATATGCATATTGTTAGCTTATGACCAACTCCATCCAAGGCTTACCATACTGCATACTCGATTTCGTCAAATGATGGAAGGCTCAAAATCAAAGAATGGAGCAAAGTGATGAATGCGCACACGCAAAAATTGGAGACAAAATGAATGTTCGCAAGCCACAAGTTGGAGATAGGTTTATGTCCATTCTACATTATGGTGAAGGACCGGTTTATCTGTTTTATGGTATTTTAGCTAGGAGAGAGGAGTAGGTCCTAAGTATTAAGAGCAATTAGTTAGTGTTTATTATATATGACTACAATGTCTTAGACTTGATGGTCATGCTGAGTAGGAGTAGTGATTATGAGTACTACGATGATGATGAGGAGGAGTTGTTATTATAACTAGTGACGAAGTTGTTATATGATGTCTCATCATGGACGAAAATGATGATTATGAGGAGTTATATGACAATGATATATTATGATGATAAGTTGTTAATTATATTATGATGATGATGATGATGATAAGTTATTATGTCATTGGGTGAAAGAACCGCGGATTAGTTTCAAATGGGTGGATCCAAAGTGACCATTGGTTACTTTGGATCCATGCACTTGAAACTAATCCAACGTTCTTTCACCTAGTGATTTAATAACTCGTTATGATCTAAAAACAATCTCTAAATTGCTACTATATGAAAACTGTATACAGGTGTATGAATACGACCAAAAATTCAAAAGAAATGGAATACGGAATAATAGTGGTAGCGGTTGTTTTCGAAAGCGCTACTAGTAATTAGCAGTAGCGATTGGCTTGGAAAGCGCTACTACTAAGTAGATATAGCAGTAGTGAGTGCCGGTAGGCGCTACTGCTAAGCTTTAGCTGTAGCACCGTATTAGTAGCGCGCTTACCCGCGCTACTGATAGGCCAAAAACCAGCGCTACTGCTAGGCTTTTCCCTAGTAGTGTATCTTTGTTACCAAAAAGGATTATGAATTCTCTGTCGACCCAGAGTTAATTCCTTTGGTTGATCTGGTCCTTTCCATGGCTATGAAATTGAAACTGTAGTGGCACATCTTACTAAACTGAATGATATAGCCACCCTTTTTGCTCATGATGACAAAATTCGTTGCTTCTATATTCTCAAATTATTTTTGTTCTCATTAAAGGATGATGCTAAGATATGGTACATACTCTTGCTCCTGGTCGTGTGGGTAGGCCCTAGGATATGATTTACTACTTGTTTGAAAAATATTTTCCTGCTCATAAGAAACAAGCTACCTTATTGGAAATATTTAACTTTGTGCAAATTGAAGAAGTGAGTCCCCCACAAGCTTGGGGGAGGATTCTCCAATTGTTAATGCTTTTCCTAATCATCCACTTAACCAAAATGAAATACTTGATATCTTCTATAATGGACTAATCGATGCTTCTAGGGACTTCCTACATAGTTCTGCTGGTTGTATTTTTAGGGAACGAACTGTTGAAAAAGCTTAGGAATTATTGAATAATGTATTGGAAAAGTATGATGACTAGTCGTCAACCCGTGCAACTGCACGGGCTAGCAGTATTCAATAAGAAAAAAGAGTAGATTCTTCCTGTAATATTTTTGTCACATGATATGTGGTAATTCGACAAATTGGAAAAATAGGAAAGTTGTCATATTATTACTTTTGTAATCCAACAAATTTGACGAATATCTTGGGTTCCTGAAATGACCCTACATCCATGTACTGAAAATTGACATGCATTGATGTTGTCATATTATACGTGCATTGGAATTTTATTTAACCTAAAGTATAGAAAAATACACAAATCTATTAAGAATTAAGATCGCCTGGATAACATGTACTAAAAAAGGGAAAACTCATTTGGAAAGTCAACGAATTAATAAAACATCCACTTCAGACTTCTCTCACATGCATGTTAATTGAAGCCAATGAGATTACAAACTTTTTTAATATAGAGAAATCACTAAACTAAAGTACAGTAATTGATTCACTTTATATGCATGTGTTATCTTATTTTTAATCGTAGTCTAAGCCTAATGCAGTTGTTGACTGGCCTTTTCACAATAGTTTCGACAGCACATCCATATCCACATTTACACCAGTGTTCAGAACTACTATACAAACTTGGGATGATGATCTAAAATAGTCATTTCATTAAAATTGATGACTGAGAAAATCAGTAAGTAACATGTTCGTGGTTATACTCTTATGGACACTTCGAACAAATAAACTGAGAATATTCAAAGCACCAAAACATAAGCTATACGGGAGCAGACACAACCACACAAACCATTTAAGTTACAAAACAACATTGCAGATTATACCTAGTCATGGACCACACTTCTATGCCTCCTTGTTTTGCTTTTCAAAATTAAAGTAAGCAAAAGAGCTTGCAAAACCTAATTGTAGGACAACACAGCAAAATCTATGGTGAAATAACCCGACATATAGGCTTTTAGATGACATAATCAAGAAAAATATGTTTGTGATTTTCTAGGTGTTAAAACCACAAAAGGCTAATTTGTTTGTATAGGTTGTGAAGGTGTTACTAAACGCACAAACAGATTATATAACCTATAGTATGGAAGTAAAACGCACATATATGCACTGTCGGTGTCAAAATTGGCGGATCTCGGGTAGGGGGTCCCGAACTATGCGTCTAGGTGGATGGTAACAGGAGACGAGGGACACGATGTTTTTACCCAGGTTCGGGCCCTCTCGATGGAGGTGAAACCCTACTCTTGCTTGATTAATATTGATAATATGGGTAGTACAAGAGTAGATCTACCACGAGATCAGAGAGGCTAAACCCTAGAAGCTAGCCTATGGTATGATTGTTGTTCGTCCTACGGACTAAAACCCTCTGGTTTATATAGGCACCGAAGAGGGTTAGGGTTACACAGAGTCGGTTACAATGGTAGGAGATCTACATATCCGTATCGCCAAGCTTGCCTTCCACGCCAAGGAAAGTCCCATCCGGACACGGGACGAAGTCTTCAATCTTGTATCTTCATAGTCCAGGAGTCCGGCCAAAGGTCATAGTCCGGCTATCCGGACACCCCCTAATCCGGGACTCCCTCAGTAGCCCCCGAACCAAGCTTCAATGGCGATGAGTCCGGCGCGTAGATTGTCTTCGGCATTGCAAGGCGGGTTCTTCAGCAAATCCTGTGCACCTGTTGAATAGCATCCGGCTTCTCATAAATATTGCGCTCCTTGGCTTCCACGCACAATAATGGCCATCTTCCACGTGTCGAACGAATGCGAAAAGCCAGGGTATTTTTACATTTACCCCTCTAGCTGCGCAAATGAGCTGCCTATAAAGGAGACGAGGATCTAAATCCGAATCACACCATCCTCCCTTCGCGAGCATTCATCGGAGCGCATCTGACAGAAATCCATTCCATCATGGACAGTCGACGCAGCTCCTCCTCTCGCCTTCCCAGCCCTCATCCTGGAGATTGGGAGAGATGCTCCGTCCCACACAGTGAGCTAGTGATGCTCCAAACCAAGGGATTTCTTCCTCCAGCCTTCATGGTTCCAGTTCGAGCCGGACTCGCCACCTATAAGGGCGGAAAGCAAGCGGAGAGCGTCCCCAGTCCCTCCAAAGGAGAGCGGGTATGCCTTGTCCCTTATGTGATAAGAGGGCTCGGATTTCCAATTCATCCATTTCTCCGGGGGCTCCTGGAGTTCTACGGCCTCCAGTTGCACAACCTTACGCCTGCCTCCACCTTGCATATTGCGGGCTTCGTGGCCCTTTGCGAGCTGTTTTTGGGCATCGAGGCTCATTTTGCGTTGTGGAAGAAGTTGTTCTGCCTTGTGCCCCGTTCTCAAGAGGGGTCAATATATCAAGTGGGTGGAGCCGAACTATGGCGCATCGCCGGAACCGGATATCTATCCATAACCCCGAAGAAGGCGTCCGAAGACTGGCCTTCGGAATGGTTTTATATAGAAGATGTCCCTCTGCCGGACCCTGTTCGGATCGGCCTCCCTGAGTTCAATAACGCTCCTTTGAAGAATCGCCTAAGTTGGCATCCACGGAGCCCTCAGAAGGAAAATGACAGGGACGTCCTTTACCTGATGAGCCGAATTAGGTTGTTAGCTCATTCCGGACTGACCATGATCAGGGTCATGGCCACATGCATTATGCGGGGGGTGCAGCCACTCCAGTATAGAGGCCACCCCATGTGGGATTTCAACGGGGAGGATGATGCCACGCACGACGGCCGTAAGGGGCCGGGATCGGTCGCCGATCTGATGAAGATCATGTCCGTATTGTACAAGGGAGAAGAGGAGGAATTTCTCCGCGTCAATCCACAGGACGGATTTTCTATGCACAATCCTCCAAGCTGGGTAAGCGGACATTTATATTTGTCTAACCGATCCATACTCCCATAGTCAAGTATCTCATTTTGTGATTTCGGCACAGTTACTGCACCAGGCCGTAAAGGATATAAACAGCCCGCCTCCACAACCCAAGGATCCGGAACGGTTCCTCGATCCGACCTCCCAAGAGGACCCGGACATATCGGTGGAGCTGATTGATGGGGTATTTCACCAACTGAGCATCGATAATGCCTTGGTCGCCATTACGGCCGTTTACCCCGGAATACTTCCAACCTAACAGGAAACTGAGTCTGAAGTCCCAATACTTTGAAAATGACCCATCCATGCTTGTTTTTGATCACTGTATACCAATGGTGTTTCGCAGGGGAAGTCCTTGAGGTGGAAGGCCGAGCCTGCGACGGCTAGTCAATAAGGGACAGCAAGGCCCAACAGGCTGAAAAGAAGTACAATCTAGATTGAAACGCCGGTGCAACGGTATGGCGTGTCATCTCACTCCCAGGTTTTATTCCCAGGAGGCATACTAACGCTTGTGCTTTTTCAGGAAGAAGAGCGCTCGCCGGACTGTATCCGAAGAGGTTGCCAATCAATCCTTCGCTCGCCAGGCTCCAAAGTCAAGTCCAGAAGCGGAGGAGAACACGAGGCGTGCGTCGGATGCTCCTCCGACAAAGGATGCCGCCAGGTTATCTGCCACCAATTCCGAGGTGGAGAGTGCCATGAATCACAGGCGTCGCCGGACAGTTCTTCGTGACGCATGTTTCTCCCCAGAGGCATTGGATGCCTTCAATTCGGGAGATGCGCACCTCGGTGCCACTCAAAATGGTCTAGCCAGAGCCACGGAGCAGTATGTAAAAGACATATGGGTGAGAAAATTTGACAGTTGTATATGCCAGTAGCCCCCGAGACTTGAAATAGTTAGAATAACTGATTTAAGGATCGTTTATTGTGCAGGATCTTACAGAAAAGAATACCCAGCTGTCCCAGAAGCTGGAGGAGTGCAAAGCCCAACTTGAGGCCGCACTAGCCGCAGCGGGGGAAGCCAAAGAGACCCCCTCTGGTAGTATATGCTTCAAAAGATAAGTAATTTGTAAAGTGCGGCGTGTATATAAGTCTGACAATAATATTGCAGATGGTGCCGGGATAGATCCGGACAATCAATAGCTCATGCGCCGGTTAAAGGCCGGCGAGAATGTGCTTACAATGGTGAGGCAAGAGAAAAATAATCTCCAAGATTCCAACACCCAGCTGGGTGAGGAACGAAAGGATGTTCGTGCCCATCTGTCTGACTCCGTTAAGGAGAATCGGCGGCTTCGACGCAGCATTTTTAGTAAGTGCTTGAACGAAGTTTGAAAAAGAGTTCGGCGAGGAAGTCGACTAACAGAGGTATGTCTGTAGGTATGCTCACAGGCCGTCCTGCAGAGGAAATGCCCGGTTCTACGGGTGACCTTCTTCCCGAGCTCTTGCAACTGCACGAACGAGTTCGGCAGGTGATGAAAGGCGTCGCCCAAGCCTTGTGGCCATCTGTCTCCCCGCCCGAAGGCCTTGGAGAGCTTGCAGAGAGGCTTCAGGGAGCGCGGCAGCGCTTCCGATTATGGAAGATATCGGCCTGCCATCAAGGCGCCAGGGAGGCCTGGGCCATGGTGAAGACGCGGTACACGAAGGCTGACCCAAACGACATGGCCGAGGTCGGACTTGTGGGGCCCGATGGGAAGGAGATCCCTGTGAGCTTAGTGTACGGCCAAGTAGAGTTGGCTGCAAAGTATTCCCAACAGGACTGCAAACTAGACAGCCTATTAGATGGCATTGAAGAGGAATACAATCAGTCGAATTGACTATGTAATTTAAGATGACATGTAAAATGCCTTCTAGCCGGATTATAGATCGTTTGTCATAGCGGACCTTTTCGCTTCAACCTCGGGACCCAATAGTCCGGAGTGTGTACGAATACCCTCGCGGTTATATAAGAACCAGGGCATGCGTGGAGACCAGGCGTAGGGGTCATTAGTGCTTTATCAGACAAGTGCCCAACTAGTTATGTTATATTACATGGTTAGTAAGAAACATCTTCGAGGGAGAATAGTTCCGTTAGGGGTTCCTTTCCCTGGGAGGCATGCCCTAAAGTGCATGACTGGACTGCTAAAAAAGCAGAAAAACATCTGGGGGCAGATAAATAAATAGGTAAGAAATCGTCTTTTAGTTCACCGACCGAATATTCCCTTAAGAACGCTAGCTTTCGGCTTCACCCAGTCTGAGGTACACATCCGGCTTACGCGGCAGTAACAATCGCAGAGGTGCTCCCTTTACCACCTAGCCAAACAATCGGGAACGTAGGGGTAAGCACAGGAGCCAGGCAACCCATCTTGGCCAAAACTTAAGTCATATCGATGCATATAATAGTGAATAAAAGGTACATGCGGAAGTGTGACACATGTGTTGGGCATGAAGCCCGTATAAATAAGCTTCTATTAAAGAAGCCCCCAGGTATAATGAGCGCGGATAGCGCGTCAAGTGTGTGCGAACAATGCGCAAAAAAGCTTTCAAAGGCTGTAATAGAAAAGGAGGGATAAGGAGAGAAACAGAAGACAGCTAATATGCAAAATATAGACGGAGGAAGGAGACAAACTCAAAATCCGGTGCTAGGCGTAGAATCTTCGGAGACGGGCTGTGTTCCATGGGTTAGGCTCGAGTCAGTTATCCGATGCATCTCGCAGACGGTACGCTCCACCGGTCAGGACTTGGTCGATGATAAAGGGACCTTCCCATTTGGGCTTGAGTTTGTCCTTTTTCTTGTCCGGCATGCGTAGAACTAACTCACCAACATTGTAAATTTTGGCCCGTACTTCTCTGCTTTGATATCTTCGAGCTTGCTGTTGATAGAATGCGGAACGGGCTTTTGCCATGTCACGCTCCTCCTCCAATGCGTCCGAACTGTCCTGCCGATCGAGCTCGGCTTATCTTTCTTCTTACATGCGCACGCGAGGTGAGTCATGAATTATGTCACAGGGCAGAACTGCCTCTGCGCCATATACCATAAAGAATGGTGTAAATCCTGTGGTGCGATTCGGAGTGGTCCGCAGCCCCCAGAGTACGGAGTCGAGCTCCTCTACCCACTGCATGTTAGATTCCTTGAGGGACCACACTAATCTGGGTTTTATGCCGCTCATGATTAGACCATTTGCTCGCTCGACTTGACTGTTAGTTTGAGAGTGATAGACTGAAGCATAGTCGAGCTTGGTGCCCATGTTTTTGCACCAGAATTTGACCTCGTCGGCCGTAAAGTTCGTGCCGTTATCAGTGATGATGCTATGGGGGATGCCGCAACAGTGTACGACTCCTGATATGAAGTCTATCACCGGTCCGGATTCGGCCGTCTCAACAGGTTTGGCCTCTATCCATTTGGTGAATTTATCCACCATGACCAGTAGGTATTTTTGCTTGCGGGTTCCTCCTTTAAGGGGTCCAACCATGTCAAGCCCCCAGACCGCGAAGGGCCAAGGTTATGGGTATAGTTTTGAGGGCGGTGGGTGGCATGTGGCTTTGATTAGCAAAGAGCTGGCAACCAACGCATCGTTGGACTAAGTCCTGAGCATCTTCCCGGGCCGTCGGCCAATAAAATCCTGTGCAGAAGGCCTTGCCTACAAGGGCCCGGGCTGCGGCGAATTTCAGCCAGAAGATTCCGCCCTTCCTCTTCGGAGATACACCTTTGAAGGACTCCGGTTGTGCTTTTCTTGTAAAGCTCTCCCTCATGGACCTTATAGGCTTTAGATCGCCGCACTATGCAGCGGGCCTCATTTTGGTCCTTCGGGAAGTTCCTGCTTGGTTAGGTTGGCTAGGAATGGTTCCGTCCACGGGGCAATGACTGCCATTATTACGTGGGTTGAGGATGTTACTTCGTTGGCAGAACCATCGACTGTGTCAGAATGTTCGGTGTCAGGCAGTGCGGTTGGGTTCGAGTTGTTATTTATGAATTCCCCCTCCCATAGTACGGATGGCTTGAACAACCTCCCTAGGAAGATGTTGGGAGGGATGGCATCGCGCTTTGCGCCAATGCGTGCCAATACGTCTGCTGCCTGGTTGTTATCCCGGGCTATATGGTGAAATTCGAGCCCCTGAAACCGAGCTGACATTTTTAGGATGGCGTTGCGATAAGCTGCCATTTTCGGGTCCTTGGCATCAAAGTCTCCATATATTTGGGATATCGCGAGGTTCGAATCCCGGCGCACCTCTAGGCGTTAAATGCCCATGGAGGCTGCCATCCGGAGGCCATGTAGAAGGGCCTCGTATTCGGCTGTGTTGTTGGAGTCCGTATACATTATCTGGAGTACCTATTGAACCGTATCTCCGGTTGGGGATGTCAGAACAACGCCAGCCCCCAGACCAGCCAACATTTTGGAGCCGTCGAAGTGCATGATCCAGTTGGAATATGTGCCGTACTCTTAAGGGAGTTTGGCTTCAGTCCATTCGGCGACAAAGTCGGCCAAAACTTGCGACTTAATAGCTCGTCGTGGCTTATAGGTTATGTCGAACGGGAGGAGCTCAATGGCCCATTTGGCAATCCGGCCCGTCGCGTCGCGGTTGTTTATAATGTCATTAAGAGGTACTTCAGAGGCTACTGTTATCGAACACTCTTGAAAGTAATGTCGCAGCTTCCGGGATGCCATGAACACCGCGTACGCTATCTTTTGATAATGCGGGTACCCTGACTTGCATGGAGTTAGGACAGTGGACACGTAGTAAACTGGTTTTTGAAGGGGGAACTTGTGTCTGTCCGTTTCTCGTTCGACAACGAGCACCGCGCTCACAACTTGATGAGTTGCCGTGATATATAATAGCATTGGTTCTCCCATGTTGGGCGCGGCCAGGACCGGGTTTGTTGCCAATATGGCTTTTATTTCTTCGAGTCCGGCCGTCGCGGTATCCGTCCACTCGAAGTGTTCGGTGCATCGAAGGAGGCGATAAAGGGGTATTGCCTTTTCTCCCAAATGGGAAATAAAGCGGCTTAGAGCCGCCACGCATCCAGTCAATTTTTGTATTTTTTTGAGGTCCTTTGGGATATCCAATTGTGACAGAGCTCGGATCTTGGGTGAGTTTGCTTCAATTCCTCTGCCGGATACAATGAAGCCCAAGAGCTTTCCGGCTGGTACGCCGAAAACGCATTTTTCCGGGTTGAGCTTGATGTCATATGATCGGAGATTATCGAATGTGAGCCTCAAGTCGTCTACTAGAGATCGACATGCTTGGTTTTAACGACCACATCATCTATGTATGCCTCCACTGTTTTGCCGATCTGGTTTGCCAGACATGTCTGAATCATGCGTTGATATGTTGCACCGGCGTTTTTGAGCCCGAAGGGCATTGTGTTGAAGCAGAATGGGCCGTATGGGGTGATGAATGCCGTTGCGGCTTGGTCGGGCTCTGCCATCTTAATTTGGTGGTAGCCGGAGTATGCGTCGAGGAAGCACAATGAATCGTGTCCTGCGGTAGCTTCGATAATTTGATCGATGCAGGGGAGGGGGAAGGGATCCTTTGGGCAAGCCTTTTTAAGGTCCTTGAAATCGACGCATAGGCGCCAGGATTTGTCCTTCTTTGGTACCATCACCAGGTTTGCTAGCCAGTCCGGATGTTTTATATCTCTGATGAATCCGGCCTCCAATAGTTTGGCTAGCTCCTCTCCCATGGCCTGTCTCTTGGGTTCAGAGAAATGCCGAAGAGCTTGTTTGACTAGCTTGAATCCTTTTAGGATGTTTAGGCTGTGCTTGGCCAGCCGGCGTGGGATTCCTGGCATGTCTGAAGGGTGCCAGGCAAAAATGTCCCAATTTTCGCGTAGAAATTCTCGTAGTGCGGCATCTACATCAGGGTTTAACTGTGCCCCGATGGAGGCCGTTTTTGTAGGGTCCATTGGATGGACTTGGAATTTGACTATTTCGTCCGCCGGTTTAAAGGAGGTGGACTTGGATCTCTTATTGAGTATCACATCGTCCCTGTTCACCGTGGAGCGCAGCGTAGTGAGTTCTTCGGCCGCTAGGGCTTCAGATAGTGCCTCAAGGGCCAGTGCGGCTGTCTTGTTCTCGGTGCGGAGTGCTATGTTCGGGTCACTAGCAAGAGTGATAATTCCGTTGGGCCTGGGCATTTGGAGCTTCATGTACCCGTAATCGGGTATAGCTTGAAAAATTGTGAATGCCTCTCGCCCTAATAGAGCATGATATCCGCTGTTGAACGGGGCCACTTCGAACGTGACCTCCTCGGACCTATAATTATCTGGCGTGCTGAACACCACATCCAGTGTGATTTTTCCTGTACAGCATGCTTCCCGACTGGGGATTATTCCTCTAAAGGTTGTTGTCGGTGTCAAAACCGGCGGATCTCGGGTAGGGGGTCCCAAGCAGTGCGTCTAAGGATCAATGGTAACAAGAGACAAGGGACACGATGTTTTTACCCAGGTTCGGGCCCTCTCGGTGGAGGTAAAACCCTACTCCTGCTTGATTAATATTGAAGATATAGGTAGTACAAGAGTTGATCTACAACGAGATCAGAGAGGCTAAACCCTAGAAGCTAGCCTATGGTATGATTGTTGTTGTATATCTATCGACTAGCCTGGCCCTGGTTTATATAATGCACCAGAGGCCTAGGATAACAAGAGTCCTAGCCAAATACGCCGGTGGGGAGGAGTCCTTGTCTTGATCGCCAAGTCTTGTGGATTCTTCCTTGTATGCGGCAGCTGTCCGGACTGGCCCATGAGTATACGGCCAAGGGGGTCCTCGGCGCAATCCAACAGATCGGGAGATGACGCGTTGAGTACCCCCCTAGTCCAGGACACCGTCAGTAGCCCCCTGAACCAGTCTTCAAGTTAGGGACGCTCCTCGATTCTTACGAACTGTTCTTCATCTTCAGTCGTCGGACTTGAAAACTGGTTCAACAAATCTTCTCATCTTCGATCTTGAGGATCGCCGAAATGCGTTCGACGAGTTTATACGTCGGGTATCCGAGGAGCCCCTTTAAGTTTCCGGCCTTTATCAATGCCTTGTTATTTTTATGCCACACCTCGGGTTTGAAGTTGTTCCCGGGTGGCAACGTCCTCTTGCGTCCGAGCTCCAACGCCGGACTGCATTCGAGGTATCTTTTCCAGCCGAGCACCCATGCCGGACTGCTTCCCAGCTCTAACGCCGGACTATGTATCCGAGCTCCAACACGGGACTGTATCCGAGGTGTCATAGATCACCTTGGTTCAAAGAAGTTTGAAGGAGTTTAGCCGAGCTTAATGCCGGAAATGCCCTCTATGGAGCCAGCCACTAGCGCCCGAGCTTTATGCCGGACTGCTTCCGAGGTGGTTAAGCACCTCGGTCATGGGCTGATTTTTGGTTAATGTTTTTTATTGATGCAATTTATTCTCTGACGAGATATATAGCCAGTAGCCCTCAAGGTGGGTATCGGTCTAAAACCCGAGATGCACATAAAGGATGACATAAGACCGCTGATCCCCGTAGCCGCTGAGACTCAGGTTGATTTGCAAAATCAGTCTGAGGATCAAGTCCTAGCTCGGCAGAATACTTCGGGACACAAAAAGCAGCATGCTCAGTCCTCGAGACTCGGGTTGGGTGCGGCCGACCAACCTGAGGATCAAAATCTCCTCGGAAACTGTATTGCACTTAAAATTTACTGCATAGAACAGGCAATGCAGTAGCCTCCGAGACACTGGTCGGGTGGCAACACCAGATCAGGGGATTGATGTGCCCCTTTAATATTTGTAAATAATAAGCCCGAAGCCCAGTAGCCCCCGAGCCTTAATGCGGGCACGGGAGGCCGAATTAAGGATCGATATCCATAGTAAAATCACAAATTATGTGTAATGACTCTATGTATCCAAGTACTTTACATCATTAATGCTCAGATCCGCATTGTATAAAACTTTGTTTACCGACCATCGGCTTCCACCTCCTCGGCCAATAGCCGAGGAGTGTTTGTCCTACTTTATAAAGCCTTTATGAGGGCAAAGATTTACAACAAACAAGGCAATCTGGCCATACGGTTTTATAAACAAAGGTACGCGGAGTGACGTGTTATATTACTGTTTAACAGAAGAAATGTCTTCCAAAGAAAATAGTCCTACTATCGGTTGCTTTCTTTGGGTTGTCATGCTAAGCATGATCATGAAACCTCAACTCCAATGTAAGAGCAAAATATCGAGGATTTAGTTTGGAGGCCAGTTAATAGCCCCCGGTAGTGTTCGGCGACAGTCGAGGTCAAGCCGTAAACACTTCGGCCATTGTTATGAATAGCCCGTCGTTTAACGCCATCATTGGATTGCCGACCAGTTTACCCTTATTGTGACAGTCAGTTTTCGGCTTTCTCCACTTAGGTGCTTAACCATGTGAGCTGGAAGCACAATCGCAGTGGTTCTCCCTTTGCACACCTAGCCGAACAAAGCGGAACATAGGAGGCAAGCGCAGGAGCCGGGCAACCCAACTATTGACCGAAGACACAATTCCAAACCGATGCATATATAGCAATATCCGAGAATGTTTTTGCCGAATCTCTAAAGGTGTCCGGCGTTGCAGTACGAGATTTGTGCTAAAAACACACAAATAGTTTAAAAGTGACATGGGCTCGAAAAGCCAAAAAACTTATTCAAGAGGTTAATGTCCAAACTAGATCAAGTGTTCGGTGCTAATCCAAAAATTGGACTTTAGAAAAAAAAATGTGCTTCTGCCGTGCTTTAACATGACACATCCTATCTCAAAACTTCAAGCGGGTCAGCCTACGGCTTCTTTGAGAGAGAAATTAGGCTCCCCGGCTAGTGACCGCACACTTGTGTCGCAAAAAGGAGTGATAAATAATAATAAAAACTTTGCAATGACTAAGAAGAAAAACACTTATCATAAAACAGCTCATATAAATTTAAGAGCCCCCATGTGACTTGGGTAAAAGAATGATTGCATGTACCGAAGTACTTATATCATATCTATGTTCAACCGAACTTTAAACGCGTCTTAACCGACCGTCAGCTTCTCCCTCTTCGGTCAAGGACCGAAAAGTGTTATGTACTCCATCTGCCGAGAATATCGACGGTGTTTCCAATAACCAGGTAATCAGGCCATAAGGCTGTAATAGACAAAGCGCGCTCAGGGAACTTATGCTATATTACTGCAAAGTGTAAGAAGCATCTTTTAAGAAAATAGTACCCCCACCGATACCTTTCTTCGGTGCGCATTGTTATTATGAGACTTGTGCAACAAATTTTTGGTACTCATGAGTTCCGTTGTGTGCCGACCATGATTGAAAACAATAAGAGCGCTAGCTTTCGGCTTCACCCAGTCTGAGGTCCAGCTCGGTTGACCCGATCGTGACAATCGCAGAGGTGCTCCCTTTACTCCCTAGCCGAACAATCGGGGACGTAGGGGTAAGCACAGGAGCTAGGCAACCCAGCTTGCAAATCGCTTAAGTCAATATGGTGCATATTGTGGCGTAATACACGAACAAGGAATGAAGCCGTACAAGTATAATCATATGCAAGAGGAAAAAGCTTCATGAAGGAAGCCCCCAAGTAAATGGCGTATTTGAATTTGCGCGTCACAAACAAAATTTGGACAAGGAAATTTTTACAAGCAACTTTTTTCCGAAAAAGTATAATGCTTGGTCAAGCCGAACACAAGTTAAAAATTTAAAACTTTGAGCATGAAGACAACTTAGTTGGTTAATGTGTTCGGTATTGATGACGCGGTCCGAGCTTGATGCGGGACAAGGTTCTATCCCCGAGCCAGTCCCGAGGTGGCGGAGCAAAGAGCCCGGCACTCCGAAGTGGTGACATAGCACGGTCAATGCAGGATGGCAGGGTGATGCCGAAGTCCCCGACATGGGGTAATGAAGTGTTGACGAAGCCCCCCGTCCAGCCGTGGTGACACCAAAGGATATAGTCCAGCTGGATCATTTTCCTGTGCACAAAAAATAGTGCAAACCGGAGATAATAGTAATAATAATAAAAAAATCGTTGCATAACAAATAATTTATGCAAAGTGAGTAATAAAAGAAATATGGCCTGGCGCCGAAGTCAATGTCGATGCAGGGCGGCGGCGTGATGCGATAAAGGCATGACAAGGCCTGAATTCACAGGTCGCTTCGAGTTCCGCATGCTGCGTTCGCCGGACTATGTACGGAAACTGACCGAACTACCATCCGACCGTCGTTAATGCGGCCACCATTTGATAGACCTGCGTACATATGACGGACAAACCAGAGTAATAATTCATTGGAAAAAATGAACCCTAACAAGCAAAAAATACTAGGATTAATAGCACTTGGCTTATTTGTTGTAGCAATCCGAAGAAAGGTGATTCCTAAAATTGGGACTCGATCCGCACACCTATCGCCTGATGGGCGATAAAGCAACGGCATGGCGATGCTGGCAAAGGTTGGATCGCCGAGGCAAAGCCCTCGGTCCAGCTAACATGACAGAGCTGGTCGGCCAGTGACGCCGAAGTCTCCGGAGTTGATTGATGAAGAGATGATGAAGCCCCCGGTCCAGCGATGCAGGTCGTGACATGGTCGATGCCGGCTTGATGAAGTGACCGTGTGGCGATGCAGGTGTGCCCGCTCCGTGTAATCCGTGGGGCTGCGATGTTGGTGACGATTTATCCTTCGCAATGCCGAACTATTGTTCGGCTGGCCGAGATGATGATCCGAAGAAATTGAGCTCGGCTCAACAAAGCGATGACGTGTCTAACGCAGGTCAGCCGCCGTGGAGTGATGTTGTCGGGCTGGTTTGACACCGGCGCGACGGTGAATTTCGTATTGCAAGAATAATTTTAATACTATTGGGATGCGTTTGAGAATAAAACACAACACCCCATACGAAAACTTCCTTCAAAAATGATGTCCGAGATCCCGTTCATAAAGAAAATGAATTCGGGTCGGTTTCGTTCTCGCGCAGAAAACAGATCCAAAAAGTGATGCACTAATCGGAAGTTTCCCGGAGTTTGGACGGTCGGATCAAGCTGAATTTTTAGCAGGTGGTAGATATGTGAATTCCGCAGCAAATCAACGGTTGGATCCTCCAAAGGACATCCGAGCTAGATGCTGGATACCACGCACTAAACTCGTCCGGATTCTTGTCCAGATTCAACAGGGCTCCGGTATATCGGAGATTGCCGGAGATTCCTCCATCGGAACTCGACGAAACTTTTGCAGGGTTGTTGTAGACTTAATTCCGCATAATTCCACTGAAGTAATCGTTTAAGCGACACTCGAGGAGGCGGTGGTGGCGGATTCAAGTTTGCTGTCCAGAAAAACAGCACGGTCTCCTAATGGCAATGTTGATGTTGAGCCCCCGAGCTCCTTGGATGACTACTCGATGATCTTGATAGAGATCGGAGTTGGTGTTGATGAAGGCCTTCATCCGAACATGACGATCAGAGGTAGGGCGCAGTCCTCGGTCAAGCCAAGGTGACCAGTCGAGCTGGTGACAAAGAAGCCGACGTCACAGTTGACCTGCAGTCGAGCCATTGATCCTTTCGCCGATCACACAGCAGAACTCTCAATGAAAGCACCAATGTCGGTGTCAAAACCGGCGGATCTCGGGTAGGGGGTCCCAAGCAGTGCGTCTTAGGATCAATGGTAACAGGAGACAAGTGACACGATGTTTTTACCCAGGTTCGGGCCCTCTCGGTGGAGGTAAAACCCTACTCCTGCTTGATTAATATTGATGATATAGGTAGTACAAGAGTTGATCTACCACGAGATCAGAGAGGCTAAACCCTAGAAGCTAGCCTATGGTATGATTGTTGTTGCATATCTATCGACTAGCCTTGCCCCGGTTTATATAATGCACCATAGGCCTAGGATAACAAGAGTCCTAGCCGAATACGCCGGTGGGAAGGAGTCCTTGTCTTGATCGCCAAGTCTTGTGGATTCTTCCTTGTATGCGGCAGCTGTCCGGACTGGCCCATGAGTATACGGCCATGGGGGTCCTCGTCCCAATCTAACAGATCGGGAGATGATGCGTTGAGTACCCCCCTAGTCCAGGACACCGTCAGTTGTGCTGCTTCGCTCAATGCGGCTCCAGTCTATTTCCATTTTTGGAGGGTTTCCTCGTAAATGAGGTTCAATCCGCTGCCACCTTCCATGAGTACCTTGGTAAGGTGAAAGCCGTCCACTATTGGACTGAGGACCAATGCGGCTGGTGCTCGGGCTGTTCGGAATTTAGGTTCGTCACTGGTATTAAAGGTAATAGCCGTGTCACTCCATGGGTTTATTGTTCCTACTTGGTAGACTTCGGCAAGGCTGCGGAGTGTTCGTTTCCGCATATTATTTGATGTGAAAGTCTCGAAGACTATTAATACCGTACTGGTATCCCTGGGCTGGTGCTCTAGAGTTAGAAGCTCTTCGCCACTTTTGGCCACCTGCCGTAGTATCCAACATGCTCTAAGGCTATGAGTTGGAGTGGCGCCCTCTGTACTATGAATTTTGCAGGGTCCATGGAGCCATCCCTCCAGTACGGTTCCATGTCCTATAGAGGGTTTTTGCTTTTTCGTGTTTAACCCAGGTGCCTCGCGATAATGCACCCTTTAATTTCGGACTAGGGTTGTATTCAGGGCCGGATTGTCCCAAAATTTGATTTCGGTTTTCCAGGCGCTTTCCATCGCACAATACTTTTGTACTATGGACGTCAAGTCAGCAAAGCGTGTAATTTCACGACGGCTTACGGCGTTGAGGATTCCCTTGTCCGTGCAATTATTGCAGAAGAATGAAATCGCGTCCTCCTCGCGGCAGTCCTTTATCCTGTTTATAACCAGGAGGAATCTGGCCCAGTAATGGTGTACTGTTTCTGCGGGCTCTTGCCGGATTTGGGATAGATCGCTTATGTTTGGGTGGGCGGGTGGAATTAAATTCGGAACCCCGTCAAATCTAAGACTCGGGGGCCAAGAAGATTCTGAACTTGGAAGCTTGGGTTCTTGGATGTTGTCCAATGAATCTAGCCCGCTGTCTGACTTTAGGTTCAGGGCTTGAGTGACGTCCTCCCCTCCATGGGAATGCGGCATGGGGGGGGGGGGTCGGGAATCCAGACATAGCTAGTACTTAAAATATAGGAAGGGTCGCCGTATTGTTCCTCAACCACAGCAACGTGGTGGGTAACCTGGGGAGAGTTGATCTCTCTCAGATCAGGTTTAGGCCCAATCTGATCGTAGTCTGTAGCGACTCCCAGGGCGGCGATGCGATCCAAGAGCTCGTTTAAGGAAGAGAGCTCTATCGGATCTAACTGCTCGACGAGTTCCGAGTTAACGTGAAGATTGCTTTCGATGACCCGAGAAGTCATCGTCTCCGTGGCGGCCGAACTGGCGGTCATAAGAAAACCACCTAGCCAGACAGTTTGGCCGATGGCCAAAGCTCCTTTAGCAACAGTGCCGTCTTTAAAGATGGGATGAGGCATCCTTCCTGATGGCGACGACACAGAGGAACTCTCAATGAAAGCACCAATGTCGGTGTCAAAACCGGCGGAAGTCGGGTAGGGGGTCCCGAACTGTGCGTCTAGGCGGGTGGTAACAGGAGACGAGGGACAGATGTTTTTACCCAGGTTCGGGCCCTCTCGATGGAGGTAAAACCCTACTCCTGCTTGATTAATATTGATGATATGGGTAGTACAAGAGTAGATCTACCACGAGATAAGAGAGGCTAAACCCTAGAAGCTAGCCTATGGTATGATTGTTTTTCGTCCTATGGACTAAAACCCTCCGGTTTATATAGGCACCGAAGAGTGTTAGGGTTACACAGAGTCAGTTACAATGGTAGGAGATCTACATATCCGTATCGCCAAGCTTGCCTCCCACGCCAAGGAAAGTCCCATCCGGACACGGGACGAAGTCTTCAATCTTGTATCTTCATAGTCCAGGAGTCCGGCCAAAGGTCATAGTCCGGCTATCCGGACACCCCCTAATCCGGGACTCCCCCATGCACCGAGCGTAGATATCGTTGCATTTTAATCCATATTGTATTACTCTATGTTTCCACTAAAAAGGGGAAAGGTATCAAAAAATTGTAACCTTAGAGGTCATACCATCACATATAAACTAAATGAACACATTTTGAGTCTATTGTTACATAACTTTATCCATGAAATTATACTCGTATATCTATAAATAAATAAAATAGAGAAAAACTTGAACTATAAGGAGAAGAAACGGTGGTACTATGCACTGTTTTTGCGTAGAGGCATCCGAAAAAAATCTAGATCATGTGGTGTCTGATAGTAAAGTAGCTAAACATAGCAGCTTATGTTTTGGGTATCAGAAAAGGGAATAACTTTACTGGCCTAGAAACTGATATATATTTGATGCTAAATTTAGTTTTGTCTATACAACTAAATCCTATGTTGGCCCACATTTCTAGATCCATTATTTCCTACCTAAACTTTTTCTCATCACATAAGTAGATGCCCTAATATTAAGTACGTAATTCATATTTTTTGAAAGCTTATAATTGAGATATGGAAAAGACATACGTGTTTTCAAGGCAACCATACCAATTTCTTATGAGTGTAGAGGGCATACCTAAAACCAATCAAAGTAAAAAATTAATGCCAAAGTGATTAATTGCATCTGCAATAGTACACGATATTCCATCGGTATCTTGTTTCCTTCTCTGCATCTGAAATTTCCCATTGTACTTCCACAATAAGTAAAAGTATACTCAAGGCAATGAATGCAACCAAACGCTCGAATCAGCAGTGCCCTCGTCTGCATGTGTGCCCTTTTGCAAGGGAACTATGGCACCTGAGCTGCCCCGAGCACTCCAGTCTGACGCCCAGGATTTCATTCTTGATAGTGAAGCCATTTTGGCTTATGGTCTGTAATAGTGCTGTACATTACTTGGCATATCTAGAATGAATGCAAAGAAGGATATTCTCCAATCAAAGCCTTATCGGCTCCAGGTTGCTCAATGAAGAAAACATGTGGTTGTGCAATGATTCAAGTTATATCCTTGTACATTCATGTTCTTCCTTAGCGACTGGTCTATTTATTTTTGTGACACACGAAAAGAATGTGAGTGTCCAAAAAACAACTTTGAAATATTGAAGCAAATATAAACTAAAACATCTTCTGCACTGTTTTTCTTATTTGTCTAACGACACATGCAGCCACCACATTATGAAAGTACACATGTACTGTATGTAGCAACACGTACCATATTCCTGTCATCTCTCACACTTGATCAACACATCGTGTTACTTCTCACATAGTCTCTACCCTCAAACAATTCATCACTACTAATCAGTGCAACCTCATGGAATTCAACACTGGTGCAGAAAAACAGCCTCCAACAAAAACTATCATGCATCCCTGATAGAACAAAAAATATCATTTTTTGCCAATTCCATCAAGAAATGAATAGAAAATAGCAAACGTGAGAACACGACACCATAAGGTCAAGTCTTACATAGACACAAGAAAAAATTAACTCTTACATAGACAAAAAGGCAGTACAACATCAGGTTATTCAAATTGAATAAGATTCGACGAACAGTGATTAATGAAATCCACCGTGATGAGAATAAAAAATAAGATTTCATTGCTGTAGACAAACCAGTTGAGTAATAATCTTAAAACTAATCAGATACCTAGCAGATATTGGAGAGAATATAAGAATGCAGGTTGTATGTCTCCCTGGAAGAAAGATAAGAAAACGGCATTGTCCGCCGCAAGAGCACCGGTGCGGCTCCTCCATGGGAATAGGAAGAATGACAGTGCTCCAAGCTTGATCGCACCTCATGAATATCCTTTCATGGAATTGATCTTAGCATATTATAAAATAACACAAATTGAATCTTGCCTTGCTATGTAGATTGTGCGAATCCCCACTGATGCAATCATCAAAGTATATTCAATAGAAGAAAGACTCTAGCCATTTCTTGGTCGAGGGACCATCACCACTGAAAGAGATGTGGATGGATTTGTAATTCGTAATGGGAGATCAAGGGGGCTGCATCAGGGAGATAAAATGGTGAAGCCACGGAACAAATTGGCGATCAGGAAAGGAAGAAAGTTCACATCAAATCCACGTCAATTATAGGGTAGAGGAAGTAGACATGGTTTCCAGGTAAGGGAGAGTCCACGGGTGTCGGTGTCAAAACCGGCGGATCTCGGGTAGGGGGTCCCGAACTGTCCGTCTAGGCGGATGGTAACAGGAGACAAGGGACACGATGTTTTACCCAGGTTCGGGCCCTCTTGATGGAGGTAAAACCCTACGTCCTGCTTGATTAATATTGATGATGTGTGTTACAAGAGTTGATCTACCACGGGATCAAGGAGGCTAAACCCTAGAAGCTAGCCTATGGTATGATTGTTGTTCGTCCTATGGACTAAAGCCATCCGGTTTATATAGACACTGAAGAGGGCTAGGGTTACACAGAGTTGATTACAATGGTAGGAGATCTACATATCCTTATCGCCAAGCTTGCCTTCCACGCCAAGGAAAGTCCCATCCAGACACGGGACGAAGTCTTCAATCTTGTATCTTCATAGTCTTGGAGTCCGGCCGATGATGATAGTTCGGCTATCCGGACACCCCCTAGTCCAGGACTCCCTCAGTAGCCCCTGAACCAGGCTTCAATGACGACGAGTCCGGCGCGCATGTTGTCTTCGGCATTGCAAGGCGGGTTCTTCCTCCGAATAATTTATAGAAGATTGTGAACACCAGGATAGTGTCCGGCTCTGCAAAAATAAATTCCACGTACCAACGTAGAGAGAATAATATTACACAAGTTCAATCTGCTGACGTATTTTGTGGTGTGACATCACACCACGACCAAGCCTTTACTCAAATTGTTTTTATTGTACCACCTCAGCGCGTTTAGCGAAGCGGTTTCCTTGGCACATCTTGTCGAAGCAGAGATTGTGTTCCCCTTATTCCGGGATTCCCATCAATACGGACATGGGTAACCCAACCGCGCCCGTTGCCACGCCCCCTCCATCGAAGGTGGGTTCCAAACGGTCACGGGGACGGCTCTTGGTATTCTTCCTCTTTATAATGAGACCAAGGCCCGTTCTTTTCCTTCAATCCTCTATCGAATCCGCCCCTCGCCCCGAGTTCCAAGACCCAGGGCTCCAGATTCGGGTACCTTCGATCTTCGACAATGTCCGGCCCCGACCTACGAGGCCGGTGGATGCCCTCCTCCGTCATGGAAGAGGACGTGCTAAAGCTGAGAGACGCCAGGTACTTAACCTGCGAGATTTCGCATAGGCTGCCTGCCCGAGGGCAAGTTATTCCTACTCCCGAGCTTGGCGAGAGCGTCGTGTTCGTGTCTCACCTCCGTCGGGGTTTAGGCTTCCCGACGGACCCCTTCGTGAGGGGGCTCATGTTTTACTATGGGCTGGAATTCCATGACTTGGCTCCGGAGTCCATCCTCCACATCTCATTATTCATTGTCGTCTGCGAAGCCTTCCTCCGCACTACCCCTCACTTTGGCTTGTGGCTCAAAACCTTCAATGTGGAGCCGAAGATGATTGAGGGGCGTCAGGCAGAGTGCGGCGGGGCGGTTATAAGTAAGAGGGCCGATGCTCCATGACCCGAGGGCTCTTTTCAGGAGGAGCTCGGCTTGTGGCAACAGGAGTGGTTCTATATCACCGCTCCCAGGGGCAGCAGGCAGAGGCTACCGCGCGTCTTCCGCTCGGGCCCTCCACAGCGGCTGACGTCATGGGTCAACAAGGGGCGTGACTGGGGGCCGTCCAAAGATGTTCCCCTGTTGCAGGACCGGATTCGAGGCCTCCAAGAAAGGGAGATCAATCTGGCCGTAGTGGTACAGGTTATGTTGATCCGGCGCCTACTGCCCTGCAAACGTCGCCCCCTCCTCCTGTGGGAATTTAATCCGGAGGGGCCACGAGCTCTTCAACACTTCATGGGTTTGACACTCGCGGAGATGTACAAACTGTTCTTCGGATCGCAAGAGATGCGTCCAGAATTGACCGAGGATGTTAGCCTAAGTTGCAATAGCCCGGATACTCAAGTAAGTAGCCCTGTGTCCGGACACATCGTCCATTCATTTACCATGGGTTTTCCTTTTAACCAGCTATCCCTTGGACATGAGTGGATAGCGCAAGAAAAATTGATATGGTGTCCGACCCCCCTTCCTGAGACCATGCAGGATCCCGTGTTAATCAAAATGTTGGAGGTTGCACCTTCGGAGGAGGGCGAAGAAGGGCACAGGGGAACTACCACCTCAGCCACGGAGGCTTTCAGTAAGGGAGGAATCGAGAGTCCCTCCTTCCTGGGGGAGAAGAGGACCGCTTCCGAAGACCCGGAGGCCAAGGCCTCAAAGTGGGGAAAGAAATCTGTACCGGAAGGTCCTGTGCCGGGAAGAGCCCCGGCCGTACTGTCTCCTCGGAGGGATCAGCCCTCTAGCGAGCCGTAAGTATAAAAAGGGGGGATTTTGTAATAGTGGACATTCCTGCTTAATTTCTAAGGGTAACCGAAGTTTTCACCTTGTAGTTCGGATCTTAGCCCATCTCAGCACAACTCATCGTCGGGAGACCTTCGTCCGGAGATGATGGAGACCGAAACGCCTCCATCTGCCGCCCCATCATGCGGGGCGGGCGACCCTGAGGTGTCGTCACGGAGGGTCTCCCCGAGTCCGGCGGGGCCGGAGAGTTCGGCACCCATTGGAGTATGGTCGGTGGAGCTGTAGGATTTGCTTAAGAGGGCTTCTATCTCAGAACATCACCGCACATTAATGGGTAGGGTGATTGAGAGGATCTCGTCCGCCGAAAGCGGGTTATATGAGGCCGTCGGAAGTTTGCTGACGGGGTTTAAGGTACGCAAAAAATGACATACCTTTTGACAGTTTTGCACATGAAGTGCGCCCTGTATAGATAGTAGCCCCTGAGACTTGGTATGCTATCGAAAGCGACAGCGTGCCGAGGATCATAATCTCAGTTATAGATTGTCGCCTTCCCTATGCAGGTGGCGGAACGTTCGGTGGCCAGCCGGACTTATGGATTTGCCGAGCTGAAGAGGCAACTCGACATTGCGGATGCGGACATCTCGCTAGTCAATAAACGACTTGATGAGTCACAAGGTATGTGGTTGCTCTGCGGTCGCCTAGTAAGGGAGCTGACGCCCATTCCTTACAATTTGTATGCTTGATGCAGATGGTGCTGCTGCTGTGGAAGGCCTTCAAGCAGAACTTTCTCGGGCCAAGGAGCAAGCCAGAAAAAGCGAGGCGGCTGCCTTGAAGGCAGCGGAAGAGCTAGAAGCCGAGAAGGCTGCTCACTGCCGAAGTAGGGAGGAGATGGCCGGAATGGCCGCGAAATTAAAAGTTGCTACCGACCGCCAGGAGGTTCTTGAAAGAGAACGCCAAGCGGAGCAAGAGGACCTGAAGAAGGCCGACGCCGAAGCCAAGGATACCCGTAGTGCGATGCGGGCTATGAAGGAGGAACTGCGTCAGGTCAGAGACATTGTGGCTGCAAAGCCCTTTATGCTGCGTAGGAAGTTCATGGATCCGAAGTATGCTCAGCTGGGCTGATTGTACGGTGCGGAGGATCCTTATCTGGACTTGGCAGCGAGTGCGGCGGACACAGTCGTGCACTTTCGAAGCCAGAAGGATCACGAAATGGAAGAGCTTTTCTGGTCTCAATTCCATAGTCCGGAGTGTCCACTTCCGTTGAGTGATCGGCTGGTTGAGTGGGCTGAGATGAATAGATTGTCCGGACTTGCCATGACGGATGTGGTCGCTCATCTGTGGCCGGAAAGGCCCAAGCCAAAGAGTTATTTTGGCTTGTTGCAGCAATTCCTTGGGGCGGTGCCGCGTATTGGGGCGATGAAGCGGCCGGAAAGGTGCATGGATGGCTCTCGCCCGTGGTAAGACGTACTGGGCGGAGATGGATGCCACCGCTGTTGCATCCCGGGGTTCGGACAAAAGCCGATTCCCCACCGAGCACTATTTTGAGGAAGTCCTGCAGGGCACTCGTTTAATAGAGTCGCAGTGCTCGAAAGATGTTATGTTTGAATGACATGTATGATTTCTGAGATCATGTTTATAATTCAATAGCTTTTTATACTTGTGTGTTCAAGTATTGAACTATCTCCTGTGCGGCCGTATATGTATGTATAATCTGAAAGATGGTAGTCTTTGGCTTCAGTCTCCACGCACATGGTGCGGGGGTGTTTGCAAGAAGAAAAGCGCTTTTTCACACTTAATCCAACGTCTTGGTACTTTTAAGGAGGTGATAGCGTAGCAAACTAGGCAACCAGACTATAATGCTTTATCACTTTCACTTAGCCATAGGAGCTCGAATGTGGGGCTACTATATAGCCCCTGGTGGCACCGCTCTTCGCCGAACACAGGGTGCGTATGTGCCTGACCGAGAAGCTGTCCTTCGTCAAAGTGGAGGAATTCTAAACATTCCAATGGTCGATCGAGTGGTTGACTAGTCTCTCGCTATATCATGACGGTCAGTTTTCGGCTTTCTCGACTGAGGTGCTCGCCCGGCCGAACCGGGGCACAATCGCAGTAGTTCTCCTGGTGCCGCGTTAGCCGATGATGCGGAACGTAAGGCAGAAAAACACAGGAGCCGGGCAAACCCAACATTTGACCAAAGACATGATTCGGAGCTGATGTATATAAGGCCTAACTCGAGACGCCGAACACTCCCTGAGGTGTTCGGTCTTTATGATACCGGGCAGAACAATGCCCTAAGCCCCTGTTGTCCAGGTACAGGCGGAAACTTCTGACGTGGCCGATGCCAAAACGCTAGCCTCCTCCTCGGCTATGGTGGGAAACCGGGGGATGTGTATCAACAAGAGACAGTAAGAAAGGTTTACGCAGGGTCTTAATCTGAAAAGAATCCTTGCAACGGGTCCCTGCTGCACATTTGCGCCTGTGTCTCCGTTGTGCTGTATCCTGGACGGGATTAGCACGTACTTCATCTGTAAAAGAGAAGGACCTAGTTTCCAAGAAATATCGTGCAGAAGTTGTATTAAAATAGAATAGAATGAAGAAAGTTGAGGTTTATTGGCTCTCATCATTTATACACGCGGCCCCTTATAAAGGGGATATGCGGCTGGGAAGCCCCTTGTTTAGTTACGCCGGACTCGCCTAACCATGTCCGAGGTCTGAATGACCTATTTTTAGGGGCTTTGACCTGCAAGGTTTGATTAGTGTGTGGATGTCGACGCAGTCTCACGTTCTCCGTGGTCGAGGAACACTCGGAGTTACTTTTTAATGAGATTATGCCACGTTGACCGGGCATTTTTAAGCGTAAGAAACGCGTAATGTGGTATTGCATTAGGGCTGGCGAAAGCTGCGCGCCCCAGTAGTGCTTAAGGGCTACTGTTGAATGGGGCGATGGAGAGTGAGCTTTTCGCGACAGAGGTTGTCGGATGAACCGAACACAACCTCTAGTGGTACAGAGCCTGTATAATTGGCTTAAAGGCCTGGCGCCACTCCTTTGAAGGAAGTGCTGCTATGGTGAATTTTGGTAGGGTCTATCCCCATTCTACGGGCGGTGTCCTGGTATTGCAGGTGCCGCGCTGTCTTTTTGTGTTATCACATGAAGTGAGTTCACTGTTTTGACTTCTAGTGGGAAAGTCTTCTGTTTTCCGGAGTGCTGCTTTTGGGTTTCGTCACTTTCGCTTGGTGTGTCGAGCCCCTTGTGTTCGGCGCTAAGTCGGCCGGACTGTTTGAAGACCCAAGAATCTCTGTGGGTATGGTTTGCAGGTTTCTCGGAGGTACCATGTATTTGACATAGTCTATCCAGAATCTTGTTTAGGTTGGATAGCTCGTCACTGTTGTCCTTGAGGGGCAGTGTTTTGTTGTTCGGCTGAGAGCTTTTGAATCCGGCGTTGACCACCGTACTATTCAGGCCATTTTCCTTATTCCGGCGCTGATTTTTTCTGCGTCGTGATTTCCCATTTCCATCCCTGACTTCGTATGTACTCGGGTCGCTGGTGCTGCATCTAGCCAGCCAGCTGTCTTCCCCCGCGCAAAAGTGGGTCATGAGGCTTGTTAGTGCGGCCATTGTTCTTGGTTTTTCCTGGCCGAGGTGTCTGGCGAGCCATTCGTCTCGGACGTTGTGTTTAAAGGCTGCTAAGGCTTCAGCGTCCGGACAGTCGACTATTTGGTTCTTTTTAGTGAGGAACCTATTCAAGAATTTGCGTGCTGGCTCTCCGGCTGTTAAGTTATGTGACTTAAATCGTCTGCATCCGGAGGGCGGACATAAGTCCCCTGAAAATTTGCTCGAAACGCATCCTCAAACTCTTCCCAACTTGCAATGGTATTTTCTGGGAGACTTTTAAGCCAATGCCGAGCTGGCCCTTTGAGCTTGAGGGGTAGGTATTTTATGGCATGGAGATCGTCTCCTCTGGCCATATGTATGTGTAGGATGTAATCCTCAATCCAGACTCCGGGGTCTGTTGTTCCGTCATATGCCTCTATGTTTACGGGTTTGAATCCCGCTGGAAATCCATGATCCAGTACCTCGTCGGTGAAACATAGTGGGTGTGCGGCGCCCCTGTATTTGGGTGTGCCATTGTCTTCAAATGCTCGGCGGGTTATGTTGCTTCCTGGAGTCTTCTTTTTTGGCCCATAGATAGATCTGACTGGGTCGTCCTTTTTCCGAGGATCTTTATGCTGATCGTGTGCCGGCTTGTGTGCGGCGCCCCTTGTTGCTCTTGGCCTGTCATGTGGTCGTCTATCCGGCCAGGCGGCTTCTTTCTTTTTTGACCGCGGCGGCTCTAAGGCCTCCTCGTCAAATTCGGGCAACAGCTTGCGCTTCGGGTAGCTCTTTGTCTGGTGACTAGCGCCATATTTATCTGCGGTGTTGAGTACTTTGCTCCATCTCATTCTGAGTGCATCCTCCGCTGTTTTGAGCTTCCGCTTTTGCTTCTTCAAACTTCTTGCGGTGGCGACGAGCCTTTTATGAAGGTTCGTATGCTCTGGTGATGTGAGATCGTCTTCGCCGGGGATGGGTTGCTTGTCCAGTTCATCATGTCCGGCTGGCTGCTTGGTGGCATGTGCGTCGTCCACTACTTCGCCCTGCTCTAGGGCCGGGTCCGTATGGGTGCCGTTTTTATCGAGGCCGGTCTTCGGGCGGCGCTTGCGTCGCCGTTTTGGTTGTTTGTTGGGGGAGTTGTCCTTCACCACGTCCCATTTTCCTCATTATCGCTTCCTTTTGGTGTATCCACCATGTATACGTCGTGAGTTGGGGTGGCTTTCCCGTTCCCGTTAGGCGCTGGTTCTTGGTCGTCTCCGGCATCGTCGTCCATACCGTTGATGTCTTCAGAGTCATAGTCTAGCATGTCAGTTAGATCGTCGACAGTGGCTACTAATTGGGTGGCGGGTGGGCTTTGAATTTCTTCATCGTCCGCATCCCAACTGTCCTGGCCGCAGTCCGGCCAGGGCTCTCCTGATAATGAGAGATACTTTAGCGAACTCAAGATGTCGCCGAAAGGTGAGCGTTGAAAGATGTCCGCTACGGTGAACTCCATGATCGGCGCCCAATCGGATTCGATCGGAGGGGGCGCGGGAGGTTCGGAGTCCGGCGAGGAGTCCGGCACCTCGGAGTCACGAGCTTTATGAGGGACAAGGTCAGTGTTCGGCTCTATCACCGTAGAGGTTGCAGCCCCCGAGGCGGTGTCTAGCCATCCGTCCTCGATCTGCGCAGTCGGCTCCGAATTGAAGATCGGAGCAGGTTCGAGTGCGGCCTCCAGGGTACTGTCCGG
The DNA here is from genome assembly GCF_018294505.1 of Triticum aestivum. Taxonomy (NCBI): domain Eukaryota; kingdom Viridiplantae; phylum Streptophyta; class Magnoliopsida; order Poales; family Poaceae; genus Triticum; species Triticum aestivum. The sequence goes on along the minus strand of NC_057801.1, from coordinate 800,798,686 downwards.
CTGCAGAGGTAAATCATGCTCGCCGTGACAGTGCGGCACGCTCGGCTGTGGCTCGACTCCATCGAGGATCAAGTCCCCGCGGATGTCAGCCGTGAAGTTCAAACTTCCAAATCTGACCTGACGGCCAGGGGTGTAGCTTTCGATCTTCTCCAGACGGCCAAGCGAATTGGCCCGCAGTGCAAAGCCGCCGAATACGAAGATCTGTCCGGGGAGAAAGGTCTCACCCTGGACTGCATCATTGATGATGGTCGAAGAAGCCATCGAGCCTATTGGTGACGACACAGAGGAACTCTCAATGAAAGCACCAATGTCGGTGTCAAAACCGGCGAATCTCGGGTAGGGGGTCCCGAACTGTGCGTCTAGGCAGATGGTAACAGGAGACAAGGGACACGATGTTTTACCCAGGTTCGAGCCCTCTTGATGGAGGTAAAACCCTAAGTCCTGCTTGATTAATATTGATGATGTGTGTTACAAGAGTGGATCTACCACGAGATCAAGGAGGCTAAACCCTAGAAGCTAGCCTATGGTATGATTGTTGTTCGTCCTATGGACTAAAGCCATCTGGTTTATATAGACACCGGAGAGGGCTAGGGTTACACAGAGTCGGTTACAATGGTAGGAGATCTACATATCCGTATCGCTAAGCTTGCCTTCCACGCCAAGGAAAGTCCCATCCGGACACGGGACGAAGTCTTCAATCTTGTATCTTCATAGTCTTGGAGTCCGGCCGATGATGATAGTTCGGCTATCCGGACACCCCCTAGTCCAGGACTCCCTCAACGGGGAAAGGGAGAGTCCATGACAAAAGATAGAAATTGATGTTTGTTTGTTTTTCATTTCCCTTTAGGTTTCTACGGGAAAGAGAGAGTCCACGTATGGGAAGATAAAGAGATTGACATTTGGATGATTTTTTTTCCAAAATATTTTTAGACAGATTGTTAAGATTGGAAAATTTTCGTTATATGAGTTGATCTAGACCGTAATAATTTGGTCCCACCAGATGAACGGCCAGTAATTTTTAATTAATGTGGTAATTTCTAGGGAGTCACTAATTAGTATAGGTATAGATTGGACTCTTCCTGAACCACCGCCTAAACCCACTCCGAAGAAGAGGGGTATCTTATTTCTCAGTCATGAAGATATGCAAGACGCAAAGAAATGCATTAAGGAAAAAGGTATTAAAGCTGAGGATGCTAAGAATTTATCACCTATTGAAGAAATACATGGACTTGACACACCACCGCCACCGGTGGTAGAGGTAAATTCTTTATTAAAGTTTGATGAAGGTGACATCCCCTACAATAAACATCCTAGTCAATGATTGTATGAATTTGACAACTACATTATGGAAGAAGATCACTTCAATGCAGTGATGAAACGATCAAAATACAACTCTGATATGATTGCTCGCTTGACTGACTTGCTATTTAGAATAACTAATGATGTTAGAGGTGTAGGAAAGCATGCCTCTATGGTTCAAACTCAGTTAGAACAAGTTGCTAAATATCAAAGAGAATTGCTAAATGAAAGGAATAACAATATGAATGATTTTGCCGTTAGAGTGGAAACTAGAGGAGGCAAAATGACTTAGGAACCACTTTATCCTGAGGGACACCCTAAAAGAATTGAAAAAGACTCTCAAAGAATTAACACTGATGCACGTAGTCCGTCTAAAAAAGAAAAGGAAGAAGAAAAACGATAGGACTTTACATACCTCTAGTGAACCTGAGAAAGAAAAACCTCCTAAAGATAACAATGATGTTTCTTTTTCTGATGCTGAAACTCAATCTGGTAATGAACATGCACCTAGGGATAACGAAAAAGATAATGATGATGCTCATGAAGACACCCAACCATACAATGATAAAGAACCAGATGATGATGTTGAAGTAGAACCTTCTATTGATCTTGATAACCAACAACCTAAAAATAAACGATATGATAAAAGAGACTTTGTGGCTAGAAAACATGGTAAAGAAAAGGAGACATGGGTTCAGAAACCCATGCCCTTTCCACCTAAACCATCTAAGAAAAAAGATGATGAATAATTTGAATGCTTTGCTGAAATGATTAGGCCGGTCTTTTTCCGTACTCGCTTGACTGATATTTAAAGATGGCCCCTTATGCAAAATACATGAAATACATCATTACCAATAAAAGAAAAATACTTGAAGCTGAAATCTCCACTATGCTTGCTAATTATTCTTTTAAGGATGGAGTACCTAAGAAACTTGGAGATACACGCATACCACCTATACCTTGCTCCATCAAAAGATACTATGTCAAAACTGCTTTATGTGATTTAGGAGTTGGTGTAAGTGTTATGCCTTTATCTTTATATGAAAGACTTGATCTGAATAAACTGACACCTACTGAAATATCTTTGCAAATGGCTGACAACTCAACTGCAATACCTATCGGTATTTGTGAATATGTGCCTGCTGTTGTTGCAAATGTTACTATCTTAACAAACTTTGTTATTCTTGAGATGCCTGAGGACAACAACATGTCGATTATCCTTGGTAGATCCTTTTTGAATATTGCAGGGATGTTATTGATTGCAATAAAATCAAGGTGACTTTTTGTATCAATGACAATGAGTATACGGTGCATTTTCCGAAGAAACAATTCCAAGTGAATGGTATTAATGTTATAAAAGTCTCCGACACTTACTATTGGAAGTTTTTAGCTCCCTCCACCTATTGCCAAAAAGAAATATGAAATACTTATTGTTGGGGATATGAACATCCTCATTGAGGCAACTTAGTGTTTTATGAAAGTTCTTCGGTTTCATGCTAACCGAAAGTGGTTGTTAATAAGACTTGATCAACCTTATTAATGGATCATTTTTTAGAGGTATGAAGTTGATGAATTTAGTAGGCACAACCTTCTGTCCCTACCTTTTGTTTTCTGTTTTTCTCTTAGTTCAATAAAATAAAATGCTATGTTTATCCTGTTTTCTGGATTTTCCGTGCAATAGAAAATGGTGAAAAGTAAAAGTTCTCAAGATGCCCTGAAATTTTACCACACGAATTTTTTCCTGAATATTTATGAATTTCTGGTATAAATAACATCAGAGGGGGTGCCACTGGTTTCCACAAGACATCAGGGCGTGCCAGCAACCCCAGGCGCGCCCTCGTGGGTTGTGGTCGCCATGTGGGTCCCCTCACTTATCCCTTTAGCCCATGTCATCTCCTACCTCCAGAAAAAAATCACCATAGCTCTCTCTCTCTCTCGTGTTCTTGCTCTCAAACCCACAGATATTGATCTCTTTGCTCGAAGCTCCGTTTCCAAAACTGTTTTGTGGGATTGCTATTTGGTATGTGACTCCTCCATCGCTCCAATTAGTTTTTTCTTTAGTGGTTTATATTTTGAATAATTAGCTACTCTTGGTGCTGCTGTAAATTGATTTTCCTATTAAATTCTTACAGTTCTAAGTAGTTTGAATGCTTGATATGGCCTCTAGGCATCCATATGAGTAGTTGATTTCAATCTTGCGAAGTTTTGTTGACAAAACTTTTGTGGACTAAAATTTTCAGAATTTTATATATAGGAATAAGACGAGTTTCTTTAGGAATTTTTATTCCAAGAAGAATGCTAAGAGAGTCATTGGAGAATCATCGAAAAATGACCTCAACATTCCGAGAATGGCGGAGGTGCGACCGTTCGAATGTCTGCATAATGCGTTCATGGAGGAGTCCGGGTTCCATCAAGAGTTTCCCAGTTCGTGGCAAATGCTGGGCTGAATGACTTCCTCGTAGCTGAGAGTGACCAACACCATCTCCTTACAAATTCCTTTGTGCAAAATTTTCATTTTATGGGTAGGAACAATCCTCCCGAGGTACGGTTTAATTTATATGCTGAAACCCATCAGATACCGTTCACTGACTTTTGTGACATATGTTTGATCCCTTTTGATGGGGAATTGAGGGAGCCTAGATCGAAAGAGTTTGATGACTTTCTCGTCACCTTGACAGTGGGGGATGAGAGAGGACTGTCGAAAACCACCGCCACTAGTTTGCAGTTTCCTTCTATGCATTACTTTGCTTTTATTCATGGCGAAGTGTTTAACTGCTAGGGAGAAGGTCGATGCACTCGGTGCCCTTGACCTCGCTATTTTACGCCGTGCACTACACGATGATCACACCTTTAATCTAGGGGCTATTATTGCATGTCGTTTCCGCCTCAATAGGATTAAGGGAAAAATCATGGTGGTATTTATGCTACTCGCTTAGCGAGCCAATTTAACATTCAGATATGCCAACATGATTATCCTTTGCCCCAAGTTTATCTAAACCACCATGCATTGGAGGATCACTAGTTTATGGACACTGCTGATTCTTTTCATAACATTTGTTACAACGTGGTATTCAGTGTGGATACCCATGATATTATTCCATTGCCTGCACCTGCTTTGTTTGATTCTATTGCCAGGAACAGATACAGGGTCATGCCTGAGGACATTATTGCCTACAGGAACAACTTGCAGCTCAAGTGCCGCCCCCACAACACTTCCACATGGATTCGGACAGGTACTATGAATGGTGATTACCAAGCTAGGACAAAAGCCTAAACTTGGGGGAGTATGTATTCCAACTCGCATTATATTCATGTTCACACATTTCATTTCAGTTGTCGGTGTCACACTTTTTCATTGTATTATCCATGTTAGATTTATTTTCTCGCCTTCTTCTTCTGTGTTTGAAAGACTTTGAGAAAATCCAAAAATATTTCTTGCTTCTTTTCGGTTTTTCTTTCTAGCTTAATTAGTTGTAGTATTAAAAGAAAGGGCCGTTTGCATTTCTATCCCTAACTCGAACCACCTATTTAGATTTGCCCCTAATTTTGAAGCCTGCACAAAATTCCCCTCTACCGTTAGTTGCTCTTACAGAAATGCGCTTTTGTGTCATTACCGTCCAGTCAAAGGGCTTTGACCGTCCTAAAAAAATTGCAAAAAATTCTAAAAGATCTAAAATTTTGTGAGATCGAAGATACTCATGTGCGCAAGGTGTGTGCAAATTTTTGTGCTATTTGGATATTCCAGGAACTCGTGTTGAGGGAAAACGGTTAATATGTATACTTGTGAGCAGTAAATTTGAAATAAAATAGCAAGAAAATTCAAAAAAATTATAAATTTTTTTGGCATCAAAGAGGCATGGCTGCACAAGGTGCTTGCAAGTTTTTGTGATCAAATGACATGTGAGGAACTCTAGCAAAAAAAACAAAATGGTCATTTTCCAAAGTTTTTTCACGAGCCAAATTTTGTTTTTTTCTCCACGGGCTCCTACAATGTCGAAACACAACAAAAAATTGCATGCACCTGGCAAACCCGAGCCTCTTTGATGCCAAAAAATTTCATATTTTTTTGAGTTATCTTGCTATTTTTTTGAATTTACTGTTTACAAGCGTACATATTTACTATTTTTTCTTTGCCATGAGCTCGTGGAATGTCCAAACCGCACAAAAATTTGCACGCATCTTGCAAACCTGGGTATCTTTGGTCCCCCAAAATTTCAGATTTTTTGGCTATTTTTTAGGACGGTCAAATCCCTTTGACCGGCTTTGACCAGACGGTAACGACACAGAAGGGCATTTCTATAAGTGCACATAACGGCAGAGGGGCAAATTTGAGCGGACTTCGAAACTACGGGAAAATATTAATAGTGGGTTCCAGTTAGGGACACATATGTAAAAGACCCTAAAAGAAAACCCAAAAAGACTTCTCTATTCTTCTTTTGCTTCTTGGGAGCTTTCCCATGTAAATACTTTTTCTTGTTTTTGTTTTGCTCCTTTAGTTTGCTTTCTTCAAGAAAAGTAAAAACTCTAAAAATATTTCAGTGTGTTTCTCTACATGTATTTTCTTTTTATTGAGTGGTACCAAGGAGAAGACCATGATTAAAATGTTGAGGGACTCTCATATGCATTATTGTTGATCTAACAAAGAGCTAAGTTGCTTTGTCTTCTCCTTTTGAATAAAATGTTTGCAGATTCCAACTTAGTCCACAGAACTCTCTTGCACTACTATTATTTTCATATCATTCGGTCGTGCAAGTGAATGGCAATAATGACGATATTTGATGAAGTGACTGAGGTAGAGAGAAGTGGGTATGAACTCAACTTGTTTTTGTTTTTGTAAATATTTTTAACCTAGTATCCATGAATCAATGTATTATGATCAAATATGTTTGCAATGACAATTAGAGATTATATTTTCTCATGCCATGCTTAAGTAGCTAGGAGTGAATAATGATTTATCTTGTGTGTCAACATGCATTAAAGTTATTGTGATGTGGTATGATGACATGGTATCCTCCTCAGAATGTTTCAAGTGGCTTGACTTGGCACATTTTCACGCATGTAGTTGAATCAAAACCAACATAGCCTCTATGAGATTTATGTTCATGGTGTTCTTATCCTACTCATGCTAGTATTCAATGTTGATTATTCATAATGCATGCTCATGACCATTTTCGCTCTCTAGTTGGCCGCTTCTCAACCTATTTTCTAGCCTTCGCATGTACTAAGCGAGAATACTGCTTGTGCGTCAAAGTCCTTAAACCAAAGTTATTTCAGATCAGTCCACCATATCTACCTATATGAGGTATTACCCTGCCGTTCCAAATAAATTAGCATGTGCCACCTCTAAAATTTCAAATGAACATCTGCTATGTGTGCCTGGACCGCTCATGGAGCGACAAGGGCGGTCGGTATCTTCCATGCTAAGCGGATTATTCTCATGATGAGTGTTTATTCACTCGCCCTTCCACGAGAGGGGTGGTAATAGGGAGCCTAGTCCCGAAATCAAAAATTGCAAATACATAAACAAAACTCCTCCAGGACTGTTGTTCATATGGACGGTGCCCGTGGATTCGACTAGTCGTGGAGTGTGTTTGATGGTGGAGGGGGAGTAAACCTTTACTTTTACTGCTTGGGAACCGCCACTAATTTGTTTAGCATTGAATATATTGATAAATCTTGGTCGTAATGTTGACAGGAAGGGTGCACCTCCAAAAATTAAATTTATCCCTGATTTAGAGCTCTGGCACCTCTGCAAATCCCTGCTTCCCTCTGCGAAGGGACTAACTATTTACTTTTATGTTGAGTCATCACCTTCTCAAACAAGCGCCAGACCTAAGAGCATTATTGCCATCCTCATGCATTGTGTATAGTTAATGTTGAATGCATCATGACTGGATCTTTTCTACCATGAATTACAATGTTTAGTCACTGCTTGAACTTTGGAGGTACTCTGCATTTATGTTTTGTGGTCTCAGAAATGGCTAGCAAGATATCATTGTTGTCATATTATATCATGATTGTTTTGACAAAGTGTTGGCATTTGAGATATTTTATTACTTGCTCGCTAGTTGATTATGCTAGTCATATGAGTTAATATAATTTTTAAGATTTATTGCTGATATGGTTAGTCATGATTTTTGCTGAAAACCTGGGTGCTACTTAAGCATATATATGTAAACAGGAACAAAACAGTTCATAAAAGTTTTTCTTGATCACTTTTAGTTTGTCAATTGAGTTGCTTGAGGACAAGCAATGGGTTAAGCTTGGGGGAGTTGATACGTCTCAATCGTATCTACTTTTCCTAACGCTTTGTTCTTGTTTTAGACTCTAATTTGCATGAATTGAATGAAAATAACCCGGACTGACGTTGTTTTCAGTAGAACTATCGCAGTGCTGTTTTTGTGCAGAAATAAAAATTCTCAGAATTGGATGAAACTTTTTGGAGATTTATTTTAGAATAAAGTAAAAATACTAGAACCAAGAACCACCGGAGGGGTGCCCTAGCTGGCCATGATACACAAGGGCGTGCCACCCCCTCCAGGTGCACCCTGGTGGGTTGTGGCCCCCTCGTGCCCCCCCCACCCTACTTCCAACTCCATAAATAACTATTTTCGGAGGAAAAAATAGAGGTGGATGTTTCATCATGTTTCATGATATGGAGCCGCCGCCACCTCCTATTCTTCATCGGGAGGCCAGAGCTAGAGTCCGTTTGTGGCTCCAGAGAGGGGAATCTTCCGTCTACGTGATCAGCAACCCTCCTTCATCGCCAATTCCATGATGCTCCTCACTGAGAGTGAGTAATTCCTTCGTAGGCTTGCTGGTCGGTGAGGAGTTGGTTGAGATTCATCATGTAACTGAGTTAGTTTTGTTAGGGCTTGATCCCTAGTATCCACTATGTTCTGAGATTGATGTTGCTATGCCTTTGCTATGCTTTATGCTTGTCACGAGGGCCCAAGTGCAATGATTTCAGATCTGAACCATTTATGTTTTCACCATTATATCTATGTTCTAGATCCAATCTTGCGAGTCATATGCACTTCCTACGTTTTATGATCAGTAATACCCAGGGAGACAGTAATTGGGATACTTTCTGGTGATGACCGTAGTTTGAGGAGTTCATGTATTCATTATGTGTTAATGCTTTGTTTCGGTTCTCTATTAAAAGGAGGCCTTAATATCCCTTAGTTTCCTTATGGAGCCCACTACCACGGGAGGATAGGACAAAATATGTCATGCAAGTTCTTTTCCATAAGCACGTATGACTATTTACGAAATACATGCCTACATTATATTTATGAACTGGAGCTAGTTTTGTGTCACCCTAGGTTATGACTGTTATATGATGAATATCGTGAAACGAATTCACCGATCCAATGCTGACGAGTTTACCACATATTGCTCTTGCTAAGTTACTATTGCTATTGCTACTGTCACAACTGCTACAAACTCATTGCTATCACTGTTACTGCTACTGCTACTGTTACTATTACTAACAATACTATCATATTACTGTGCTACTGATCACCTTTGCTGCAGATATTTAATCTCCAGGTGTGGTTGAATTGAAAACTCAACTGTTAATACTTGCAAATATTCTTTGGCTCCCCTTGTGCCGAATCTATAATTTGGGTTGAATACTCTACCCTCGAAAACTGTTGCGATCCCCTATACTTGCGGGTTATCAGGTTCGTTGGCGCATGGTAGTATCTTGGAGTGCTCTCATTTGGGAATCTTTCCTTGTGAAGATGTAGCCACACAAGATCTTGGTCACGATTCCTTGTACTTGGCGGTCGATGGCGTGCCTTCTATCTTCATGCACCTTCTTAAGATAGCTCGCCCGTGCACTTTGGTCCATGTTGATGCGGTCTTGTAGTGGTAGAGGTAGAATGTCCAATGGGGACAAAGGATGGAATCCGTGGATGGCCGAAAAGGGGAACTTGCCGATAGTGGAATGTCTTGCTCGATTGTAGGCATACGCGGTGATGGGTAAACACTCCTGCCACTCCTTGATGTTCTTGTTGATCAACACACATAGGAGAGTAGATAGGGTCCGGTTCGTGACCTCCGTTTGGCCGTCGATTTGCGGATGGTATGCCAAAGAGAATAGGAGCTTGATTCCGAGCTTGGTGCAAAGCGTCTTCAAAAAGTAGCTAAGGAAATTGACGTCACGGTCCAACACGATAGTCTTGGGCACTCCATGTAGACGCAAGATTCCCTACAAAAGAGTTTGGCAACATGTGAAGCATCGTCTATCTTGTTGCATGGAATAAAGTGTGCCATCTTAGAGAATTGGTCCACAACAACAAATACCGAATCTTTCACGCTTTGAGTACGTGGCAAACCAAGAACAAAATCCATACTAATGTCTTCCCATGGGTGATACGGAATAGGAACTGGCATATATAAGCCCTGGGATTGAGCTTTAGACTTAGCTTTGCGACACGTCGAGCATCGGTTGGTGTAGCATGAAACATCACGGAACATCTTGGGCCAAAAGTAGTTATTGGAGAGCATGGCATAAGTCTTGTTGCAGCCGAAGTGTCCTGTATATTTCAAAAGTAACAAACAAAGAGAAGAATCCGGTATACAAAGCTTATTAGCTCCCATTAGATAACCATCTATGATATAATATCGCTCCCAAGATGTATGAGACAACCATTTGGCATAAGGAGTAGCAAAAGTAGGATCATGCACATATATGTCTTTTATGTGCTCAAAACCAATGACATTCAATTCAAGTTGAGTTACAAGCATGCATTTGCGGGAAAGAGCATCTTCCACAACAATTTCCTTGCCTTTGATGTACTTGATGACATAAAGATATGACTCAATGAACTCACTCCACTTGGCATGTCGCTTATTCAATTTGTTTGACCCTTAAGGTATTTAAGTGTTTCATGATCCATATGAAGGACAAATTCATGAGGACGAATATAATGCCCCCAAACATGCAAGACTCTCACTAGAGCATATAACTCTTTGTCATAGATGGGTCAGTTAAGTTGTGCTCCAGAAACTTTCTCACTAAAGTAAGCAATAGGGCACTTCTCTTACATCAACAGACCTCCTATTCCATCAACACTAGCATTACAATGTCCTTTAAAAGTTTTATCAAAGTTGGGTAACGCTGGCAATGAAGCATGTGTAAGCAAATTCTTAAACTCATTAAATGCGGTATCTTGGGCTGGTCCCCAAACAAATGATGCATTCTTCTTGCTCAATGCAAGCAATGGTGATGAAATGGTGCTAAAATCCTTCACAAAGCAATGATAAAATCTGGCTAAGCCAAGGAAACTATGAATTTGCTGCAAGTCGGTTGGTTGTGGCCAAGTTTTTATAGCGTAAATTTTAGTTACATCCACATGCATAGCCTTAGAAGACACAACAAAGCCTAGAAAAACAATCTTATGAATGCCAAAAGTGCATTTTTCATTTTTTCATATGAGCGATCGTTTCTAAGAATTTGTAAAACATCCACTACAAGAAATATGTCAACTAGTGACCTTCTGTTAGTGACCCTGGAAGAATTGGTCATAGATCTATGACCATTTCAGACCAATTGGTCAAAAGCTGTTCGAGGGGCTCCAAACCCTAAACCATTGCACTACAGGAAACAGGTAATTTGTCGTCTGTGTATCACAGACGGCAAAGGCCTAAATCCAAACGGCAAATATTTTGCCGTCAGGAAGCAGACGACAAAGATAAGTCGGCAAAGAATACTTTGCCGTCTGCTTTTCACCAAACAGACGGCAAAGACTTTGCCGTCAGCCAAATCTACTTTGCCATCATCTTTATAAATCACAGACGGCAAAGAAAAGTACTTTTGCCGTCAGCCAGACTATATCTTTACCGTCAGTTATTCTTGTCTTTGCCGTCAGCCTCATATACACAAACGGCAAAGAAAAGGATCAAAAAAACATCAGTGTTGTTCCCGAGGGATGCGGTCAACGCACGCAGTGCGCTGCCCATGTTTCTTCTTCTTTTAACAGGCAAAGGCTTGGCCATGTTTATTGCTTTCATTGCATGACAGTGCCGTCAATACATAATGTAAACATGACCCGAAAAAACTAAAGCTACAGAATAGTCCTGGAAATTAACACAAAGGACCCTAAAAATTAAATCTAAAAATCAATCGGGTCCTTCTTCTCCCCTGCAGTGCTCTGTTTGCCCCGCCGCCCAGCCTCAACGCTGGCCGCACTGCTCTGCCGGGCTCTGCTCGCTGCGCCGTCTGCAAGACCTGCTCAGCCATGTCGCTCCGGGCTAGCCACGCTCGGGAGCTGACTCGCTCCGACGCCACGATGAGGCAGTGCGGGAGGTCGGGGATGGACGGTGCTTGACCGACGGAGCCCACGAGGTGGAGCGCCCGGCTGCTCTAGCGGCGGAGCTCGCGAGGCGGAGAGCACGACCAGCGGGTGAGGAGGAGCTCGGAGTGTGGACGGGCTCGGGTTGTAGTCCACTGCTGCAACATCCCATGATGTCGTCCGCGTGGCGTCATCGTCGAGGTCACCCCCGTGGTCGACGTTGAGAACGTCGGAAGAGAGAGGGAGCCGCCTGCAGGACCTCATGGTGCGGTTGGTGGTGCGATGCGTGCGGACGCGGGCGGTGCTTGGCGGCACGCCGACGCACCGATGCGGGCACAGGCAGTGGCCGATGGTAGCGCAGGCAGAGGCGGGCAGATGGCGGCGCTCGGCGGTGTGCGATGGTGGGCCACGCTCGGCGGCGCGTGGAGGCGGGCGGCGCTCGGCGGCGGTTGCGCGTGGAGGCGGGCACAGCAGCGGGTGAGAGATGAGGCGAGCGATGGCTGCCTTCGGGCGAGAGAGAGAGAGAGAAAGATGCGGGTAGAGAAGAGAGAGACGAACGAGGGGAAAGGATAACGCAGGCCAGCGGGTGGTGGTGGCCTAGTCACCAGCGCATTGGGGCGTGCGTGGGTGGTGGTGGGCCAGTCGGTGGGGGCGTGCGTGGGTGGGTTGGGGCGCGCACGGTGAGAGAGAGAGAGGCGGGTGCGGGTGGCCCAGATCGTGCCATGTCATCGATCCAGGATGTCGATCCGTGTGATGTGTTTCTTCTTTGCCGTCTGTGTTTTTATTTACAGACGGCAAAGTGAGCACTTTGCCGTCTGTAAATAAAAACACAGACGACAAAGACCTTTTCCATATGATTTTTTATTTATAGATGGTAAAGTAGACTTTGCCGTCTGTTTTTTTATTTACAGACGGCAAATTGAGCACTTTGCCGTCTGTTATTTTCTTTGTTGTCAGTCTTTTTAATTACAAACGGCAAAGTATGTTTTGCCATCAGCAGTTCTTTGCCGTCAGCAACTGTCGGCATAATTGGTCTTTGCCTTCTGTCCCGATGAAAAGCTTACGGCAAAGAACAGTACAGACGGCAAATCTCCTGTTTCCTGTAGTGTTGCGACCATTTTGGTTAGAAAGGTTGTAATTTCCTTACACGAAAAGGTCATAAAGCAAACAGCGCTAGTCTGCTGCCTTATTTCTAGTTGTTAACGACCAATATAGATGGTCATAGCCTTGTAAATTGTGGTGGGTTGCTATGACTAGGCGCCACCTCATCAGTTTTGCCTATGTGTCATGTCCATGTGGCAGTTTTTGCCCTAGGTTGTGAAGCAACCTATATTTCTGTCATTCCCAAAATTCCCAAAAAAATCTCATAAATTCTTTGGGTCATATCTTCATCAAATATGTAAAAACATTACTTGCCTAGTTGAAAAATAATTCGAAAATATTCATTTTCCTATTCTATTCAAAGCAGCACTTTGTGAAGGAAGTACCACTTTGGCATGTCCAAATGGTATCCATTTTCTACAGTGCTTTCCTATGCCCAAATAACCATCCTCCACCAAATGCCAGCTCAATCCATTCATTATTTTGAGCCCAGCTTCAACATTCATATTTATGTCCAGTGTGGTAGTTTGTAAAGCAAGTACCACCTAGGCTCCTCCTTTTGAGGTGAAAATTTGTGAAGACGGTCTTCTTAGTAACTGATCATCCTCATCCAAAACTCACGCCCATTAGCCATGTGCATTTCCCGTACCGCAAATCAAACACTTGGCTGCTTATTCATGTTTGAGCATCGATCGGTCTCCTCGTGAGAATCTTATGTTGTGATTTTCTTCCTAGAACCTACCTGGGGAGTGCCCAACCCACTAGACATGCCTAGGCCGCCCAGAACACAAGGCAACGCCATGGTCACGCGGTGACCACGCGGCGGGCATGTGAGCTTACGCGCTCTAGAGTTGGGGCCCTCGGCCACCATCCAAACCTCGATGTCTCGCCATCAAACCATGTATTTCTGATTAAATAGATACTTATTTACCTAGAAATGATTTTTTGAAAAAATAATGAGCAAACTATGAGGCAGCTGCAGTTCAAATTTGACCCGCTTCCAACTGAATCGACAAGAATTTGTCTTTTTCACCAGAGGTGGATCAAAAAATTTGACACCCACCAATTTTGTCAATTGTGCATTATATATGGCATAGTATTTTATAAAATTGAGTAGGTCCAATTTGGCAACAATTATTTGGTAGTTCCTTCACAAAAAAACCCTCCTTTTGGGCACTCGGAAAATGAAAAATGAATTTTCCGTGCAAAGAAAATGAAAACTTCCTTAGGAAACATTGTTTGGAATTACAAGATGCACCCTCGTGCACAATATGAGATCATTTGAACAAACTATGCCATGAATGTGGCCATAAGATTGATCATTTGGCTTGAAAGCCATGAATCTTCACGCATGATAGCTCATTTCTGAGAACACTTTTTTAAAATAATTACCGTATTACAAGTTTATTATTTTTCCTGGAAACTTGGTCACATATAATGACACAATGCGAAGGTTTTCCAATTTTTTGATTTTTTTGAATTTTTTATGCCCGTTTCAAAATGCGGTCAAAACGGCGGGCTTGACCGTTCCTAGCTAGTGGTTGAATCTTGGAATTTTTTTGGTGTTTCTATAATTAAATAGATACTTATGTGGCTAGAAATGATTTTTGGAAAAAATAAAGAGCAAACTATGAGGCAGCTACAGTTCAAATTTGACCCGTTTCCAACTGAATCTACGGGAATTTGTCTTTTTCACCTAAGGTGGATCAAAACTTTTTACACCCAACCATTTGGTCAATTGTGCATTAAATATGGCCTAGTATTTTATAAAATTGATTAGGTCCAATTTTGCAACAATTATTTGGTAGTTCCTTCACAAAAAACCCTCCTTTTGGGCACTCGGAAAATGAAAAATGAATTTTCCGTGCAAAGAAAATGAAAACTTCCTTAGGCAACATTGTTTGGAATTCCAAGATGCACCCTCGTGCACAATATGAGATCATTTGAACAAACTATGCCATGAATGTGGCCATAAGATTGATCATTTGGCTTGAAATCCATGATTCTTCACGCATGATAGCTCATTTCTGAGAACACTTTTTTAAAATAATTACCTTATTAGAAGTTTATTATTTGTCCTGGAAACTTGGTCACATATAATGACATAATGCGAAGGTTTCCAATTTTTTGAATTTTTTTGAATTTTTTATGACCGTTTCAAAATGCGGTCAAAACGGCGGGCTTGATCGTTCCTAGCTAGTGGTTGAATCTTGGAATTTTTTTGGTGTTTCTATGATTAAATAGATACTTATGTACCTAGAAATGATTTTTGGAAAAAATAAAGAGCAAACTATGAGGCAGCTACAGTTCAAATTTGACCCGTTTCCAAATGAATCGACGGCAATTTGTCTTTTTCACCAGAGGTGGATCAAAACTTTTTACACCCAACCATTTGGTCAATTGTGCATTAAATATGGCCTAGTATTTTATAAAAATGATTTGGTCCAATTTTGCAACAATTATTTGGGAGGTCCTTCACAAAAAAACCTCCTTTCGGACAATCGAAAAATGGAAAATAGTTTTTTCGTCCAACGAAAATGAAAACTTCCTTAGGCAACATTGTTTGCCATTCCAATATGCACCCTTATGCACAATATGGGATCATTTGAACAAACTATGCCATGAATGTGGCCATAAGATTGATCATTTGGCTTGAAAGCCATGAATCTTTAGAGATGATAACTCATTTGTGAGAACACTTTTTTAAAATAATTGCCGTATTACAAGTTTGTTATTTTTCCTGGGAACTTGGCCACATATAATGACACAATGCAAAGGTTTCCCAATTTTTTGATTTTATTGAATTTTTTATGCCCGTTTCAAAATGCGGTCAAAACGGCGGGAATAACCGTTCCTAGCTAGTGGTTGAATCTTGGAATTTTTTTGGTGTTTCTCTGATTAGATAGATACTTATGTAGCTAGAAATAATTTTTGGAAAAAATAAAGAGCAAACTACGAGGTAGGTAAAGTTCAAATTTGACCCGCTTCCAGCTGAATCGGCGAAAATTTGTCTTTTTCACGAGAGGTAGATCAAAACTTTTTACACCCAACCATTTGGTCAATTGTGCATTAAATATGTTCTAGTATTTTAGAAAATTAATTTGGTAAAAATTTGTAAAAAATATATGATAGGTCCTTTACAAAAGAACTCATTTTGGACACATGATAAATGAAAAAATGAATTAAAAAAGTCATTTCTCATAACTCTTTATAAAAATATTTGTCTTATTTCAATTTGTGATTATTCCTGAAAACTAAATTCAAATTTGCTGACACAATGCGATGTTTTTTTTTCAATTTTTCAGGTCATGATAAAATAGCTAACATGATTTAGCACCTTACTTTTAGTCGATTACGACCAATTTAAATGGTCAAAATATCATACCTTTATACTGCGTTTTGATTGGTCCAGAGGCCTCTCACGCGGATCGTGGATAATCACCGTCGGATGCTCCTGGATCCAACGGCCCGCACGTCGCCCGTCTCACCCACGTCCCGCACTCCTCCTCTCGCACCCTTCTCTCCCTCGCACTGACGCCCCTCTCTCCTCTCCCTCAGTCTGATCTAATCTGAATCCACCGTCGCCCACCATCGCCCACCCCCACCACCGCCCACTGTCGCCCACCCCCTCCGATGCCCACCCCCACCGTCGACGACCCTCACCAT
Organism: Triticum aestivum; assembly: GCF_018294505.1. Classification (NCBI taxonomy): domain Eukaryota; kingdom Viridiplantae; phylum Streptophyta; class Magnoliopsida; order Poales; family Poaceae; genus Triticum; species Triticum aestivum. The sequence continues at coordinate 800,782,319 of NC_057801.1, read as the reverse complement.
CGAGCCCACGCCCCGACCCGCGCCCTCTAGTACTCGCTCGCAACCCTCACCTATGGCTAGGGTTTCGGCCGCCACCCCTAACTTCGTCGGGATCTGCCAAATCCGGCGACGGCGAGGCCAGAGGTGGCCGGATCTGGCACCGGTAAGCCCCTCCCCTCCTTATTCGCGCACTATCTCCTCCTCACCTCACCTCGTCTTGTGTTCCCTTTCGGCAGTTGTGGATGGGACGATGACGATGGCAGGAGGGGCGAACCTCCATGGGACGGGTCGCCACCAAGGAGATGGAGCTCCTTCTCCATCCAATTTGGCCATCTCCAGCCGCCTCCTCCAGATCCTCGCCGACCACGGGCCCCTCACCGTCGGCAACACCTGGAACCATGCCAAGGTACCCTCCTCGACCCACTCGGCTGTCCGTGCGTGTGTCAACGACCCCTAGCTCTTGAGCTCCATGTATTGTTGCGACTTTGTTCGTCCAGGCTAGCCAGTAGATGCGGTGGTATTAAGAGCTGATGGAACTGGTGCCCGGAAGCGAGTAATACAGCTTGGCCTCTGACTGTACTTCCTTCTTTAATCAGATGATGCTTAGACCAGGAAGATTGTAGCTTCTGCCCTCTTTCTAGTGCCTTAGCTTCTTGCATTTGGGGAGCAAATAAAGTGATAGTTTTACCCTTCTTCGCGCCTAGCCGTACTGTTGTATATCAATACCAGGTAGTCTGTTACAGACTAGTATGTGCTACATTTGATCCTGGGTTGTATAACATATCTGTTACTGCAGGTCACCCATCCTCGAGGAGCAGAAGGAGGGACGCATCTAGCTGGCCATCAAGGGCCTTCTCTGCTCCTCTTCTTCCTTGACCATTGGTACCACCGCCGCCATGCCTCCTCTCCTCTCCGGGCTCAGACCAATCGCTCGACCCTTCAGGTACGCACGTCTCCTGCTATTATCTCAACCCTGTGAGTGCCAACTTGCCTCTTGCCTGCCAAGAGTGTTGACTGAATTGCTTCTGATACATGGATGTGTGTGTTTGTGTGCAGCACAAGCCCTGCGGCAGCCGACGTGGGTTCAGGTGTCCCCTCCCCTGATGGCTATAAATCTACCATGCTCTGCTAATTCTATGCGAGCACTGTTAGGCGTTCGTTTGTATTTGCAAATTAGCAGCAGCTTGCAGAATATGTGTCGTCCAAAGCGTTGCCTTAATACAATCTGCGTATCATTAGCTGGTATCCATATGGAGATAGTTTAGCAGAGGAAGAAATAAACACCTATGTTTCTTGGTCCGTGAAATTGCATTGGAGAGATGGGTCTATTATATATAGGCGATACATTACACTAGTTGAATTTGACCACGCACCGACTCCAACAAGTGATACGTGCATGCTAATTGGTATTAGCTTCAAAACCTAGTAAATGCCTTCTTGCACTAGGTACACCCCTGAATTTTTGCCCTTTACAACCTGATCAATGTACAGCCTGTTTGCTTAAAAGTAATTTTAGTTGATTCTTTGATGGCGCGCTAAGACTGCATGGAACAGTAGTTTTTATTATCTAAAACTACTGCCGTCTGATTATGCAGGTGCCTAGTTTGTTTTTATTAGTTTTTATTATATAAAGTACCTCCCTGGAACATTAGTTTGTCACCTTGTTTGCACTGATACGCAGGATATTGTTTGCTGCTTATGCTTTTCTGATCGACAGTATAAGGCAGTAACACATTAATTAGTCTCAGTTACTTGAACTCAAATCCATGATTTTGTTATGTACTGTTTGCTCACAGTTAAGTATAAGTTAACCTTTCATGTTAAGGCAAACCTGAGAACACTTGCTTGTGAGAACCAACTGGACTTCTTAGATATATCCAAGTGAAGATGTACTGTTACCCATGGTCTTGTTCCTTTACCCATGGTCTTGTTTATCCTGCAGGTTAGTGAGCAGCATCAGGAGGAGCTCAAGCACGACCACCAAGAGGCACCACCGCAGCAGCAGGTAGCACGTCCATCTCCACCTCCCTCTCCCTCTGCCCCAAACCTTTTTATTAGAATATATTAAGGACATTCTGTCAACTTGTGTGTCAGTAAGAACAAAAACTAATTATCTAAGGTCCTGTTATTATTACCTATATATGACATTGCTACTGGATTGCCTAGTGCCCCTGTTCATGGTGGGCTAAACTTGTACTTGCTCCTGCTGCTGCATTTTGATGATCATGAGTGTGATGCATTTTGATGATCTCCTTGTACCAGATGAGTCCGTCGATGAAGCGGCAGCGTCTCCTCTAGAGGGTGACGGTGGTGGCGGCGCCTGTGTGCGGCTTCGACTACAACCTCCCCTCCGGTGAGTCCTTCTCCTACCTCTAGCTCCATCCCTGAGCTGCTGTAATACCATGCTCTGTTTCACGGCCGTGGCTTATTTAGTCTGTGCTTGCTATGCCTTGTGTGTTGGAGCCTAATTAGCTTCTATTAGGGGATAATCTACTGGTTATACCAAGATTTTACATGAAATTTTGTTCTGCTTATTCTGCTAAGGTTGTTTGCAATGGTTATACATATGTTACACAATTTTTGCTGCTGGCTAATGAGCTTTAGAGATGGTAACATGGTGCTGCACTCTCAGGACCATCTTATGACACACATCAATTTTTGGTGTGCTCAAATTTTTAATTTTAGTGATAAGGAAATATCCCAGCTAGTTTGCTGGCTCTCTCAGTTGAGTTGGTTTAATAGTAGTCGCCTCCTGACTTGTACTTAGTTGCGTAGGTGCTGGCTGGGAGCAAAAGTTTATATGCATGGATAATGGACTTGCACTAAATGGCCACAAATAAAGGAGTTGAGTATTAAGTGAACTAGTTCTAACTGGAAACAATTTCTGTATGGTGTACATAAATATCGAGTTGATAGCTGATCTGTAGCAAATATAGCTGCGCGTAACTTCTTTACTTGGTTCCTCTTTTAAAGGAGCTCCAGGCCTAAGAAAGTTGGAAGTGCGAAGATGTGAAGAAAAGCGCGAAGCCGTGAAGTGCTACTCAGCAAAGAGTTGTCTGTTCTATTTGACTGTAATATTGTAATAGCTGGTATACCTAGGTTGTAATAGTCTACAGAAATTTTTGTACACTAATCTAGTGTCATTTGACGAGTTTCACATGTTCTCTTGTTTGGAATATTTAATTATGAATGTGATTTGATTGTGTGTGAGATGGGAACCTGACCAGTGCAACCCACTTATGAAATAATATGACTAGTTCGTAACTTTCTTATGTGTGGGATCAATATATGAGATGAACATGACTAGTGGGACCAGCTCCAAAATATATTTTCCAAAAATATATAATTAATAGACTGTAAAAGGCCAAAGCCCAGAGATAAAAAGGCTGAAATATTGGGCTTGGCCCATGTAGCCCAATAGAATTCGTAGGAATTATAATAATAATAAAATGTCGAATTGTTGGGCTAGGCCCATGTAGAAAACCGAATTGGACCGGGCTGAATCTTGTGCCACATCAGTTTGCCATGTTGGATGCCTACGTGGCCTGGGGAGGTTGCTAGTGACCAAAACACCACAGTAGGAATATTTTGGTCGTAAACATCCACGACCTTCTCACAGAGAAGGTCGCTATAGTCAGTTAACGACCCTCAGCTTTTGACCTTCTGTTTTTGGTCAAAAAAAGGTCGCAAATGAAAAACAATGACCTTTCAGTGACCAATAGTCAAGGTCACAAGTTGACATATTTCTTGTAGTGATCCCTAAGGTGCACTACATGATCCTGAAGGGATTGACTAAACACAAGAATAGCGTCAAACTAGACCACTATGCATAAAGGTGCTAGGCGCTTCGGATAATACCATAGGCATAACTAGCCATTCATACAAGACAAATTTGGTTATAAATGCGGTTTTCCATTCGTCACCCTCTTGAATGTGTATTTGGTAGTAGCCACTTTTAAGATCAATTTTGGAGAAAATGGTGGCTCCACTTAATACCGGAATTTTAGAAGGACTTAGGCTCTCACGTACATGTCCATTTCTAGTGAGGTGTTGTAGTTTGCTTTGTATTTCCTTGGTTTCTTCGGGGTTGACGTGTACGGTGCCTTGTTCGATAGAGGTGTGTTGGGGATGAGGTTGATTCGGTGTTCGATGCCTCATACAAGAGGTAGACCCGGAGGTAGCTCATCCGGAAATACATCCTTGAATTCCTACAACAAACGAGACAACATTAAAGGTAGATGGTGAGAGATGTTATTTCTTGCCACTTCATTCTTGCACACTAGGACATAGTGGATGACACTAGATGGGTTCTCACACACTTCTCTCATGTCTCTTTTGGGATCTAAAAGCACTAAATGTTTGTTGCCGCTCATCGAGGAGGTACTCACTTTCGTTTTGGTGGCTCATTCTCTCACTATTCTCTCCGTGATGGGTGGACGCTTGCTTGTCGACGATCACTTGACTTGGTGATATAGGTCGTAGCATGAACTACTTGCCCTTCATCTTGAAATTATAGTGACTAGTACGTCTGTTGTGAATGACATCACGGTCTAATTGCCAAGGACATCCAAGTAGAAGGTGGCAAACATACATAGGAACCACATCACACTCTAAGGTGTTTTCATATGCACCTATGTTGAAGGAGACTTGAACGGTATGCTCGACATGAATGGTGTCGGAGTCGCTAAGCCATTGGACTTGTAGGGACGAGGATGCTTCTTTTGGACCAATTGTAGCTTGTCACATAGCTCGTCGCTTGCCAAGTTGTGGCAACTTCCTCTGTCGATGATGACTCTGACGGACCGTCCATTGATGCTCGCTTTGGTGTGGAGATATGTCATCGTTGGTCTTCATCTTCTTGGTGTTGAAGTGCCAAGACCTTGGAGACAACAAGAGCGGGGCTCAGATCATTGTCACAAAATAGTTGAGCATCTTCTCCTTCATTCACTTGATGGTGAGTGTCCACATGCTCAAGCGCTTCCATTTCCACATCACTCATGGACTCGTAGGTGTCGTATTCATTGGTGATCATGGTGCCCCGTGTTGGACATTGGTATGTCTTGTGACCTCGTCCTTGACAAGTGAAACACTTGATGGAACTCGTCTTGTCGGTCACATCGGGTGGAGTAATAGATGATGAAGTTCTCGTCTTGAAGTTGCTTGGAGTAGAAAGGCGGCTCGAAGGTGTCGAAGATGTCGAAGATTTCTTGTAACTTGACTTGTCGCCATTGCTTGGTGAAGTTTTTGTCGAGGTAGAAGGCGTCGAAGTCGTTGGAGCTTGATTGTATGAGTCGTAGGTCTTGGAAGAGTACTCGGAGTACTTGTAGTCTTCTTACACTTGTCTCTCCGCTTTGGTGGCTTGGTGCACTATCTCGATGAGGTTCACGTAAGGTTGGAAGTCGACGATCTTCTTGATAGGGTGGTTGAGTCAATTCAAGAAATGGCCATAGTTTTCTTCTCATCTTCCGTGACATTGGCTTGGATCATGGCAATCTCCATTGTAGTACTCTTCAATAGACTTGGTGCCTTGGTTGAGGAGTTGAATCTTCTTGAATAAGTCGTAGCTTAATACATGGGAAGAAAGCGCACTCGCATGACATCCTTCATTTGGTTCCATGTTGTGATGGGAGGTGAGGGAGTCCTAGATTAGGGGGTACTCGGACAGCCGAACTATATACTTTGGCCGGACTATTGGACTATGAAGATACAAGATTGAAGACTTCGTCCCGTGTCCGGGTGGGACTCTCCTTTGCGTGGAAGGCAAGCTTGGCAATTCGGATGTAGATCTCCTTCTCTGTAACCAACTCTGTGTAACCCTAGCCCCCTCCGGTGTCTATATAAACTGGAGGGTTTAGTCCGTAGGACAACAACAATCAGAATCATAGGCTAGCTTCCAGGTTTTAGCCTCTACGATCTCGTGGTAGATCAACTCTTGCAATACTCATATCATCAAGATCAATCAAGCAGGAAGTAGGGTATTACCTCCATCGAGAAGGCCCGAACCTGGGTAAACATTGTGTCCCCCGCCTCCTATTACCATTAGCCTTAGACTCACAGTTCGGGACTCCCTACCCGAGATCCACTGGCTTTGACACCGACATTGGTGCTTTCATTGAGAGTTCCATTGTGTCGTCATGATAAGGCTTGGTGGCTCCTTCAATCATCTTCAACGATGCAGTCCAGGGTGAGGTTTTCCTCCCCGGACAGATCTTCGTATTCGGCGGCTTCCTACTACGGGCCAACTCGCTTGGCCATCTGGAGCAGATCAATAGCTACGCCCTTGGCCATCAGGTCAGGTTTGGAAGCTGGAAATATACTTCTGACATCCGCGGAGATTTGATCTTCGAGGGATTCGAGCCCATCGCAGGTGCGCTGAACAGTAACGATGAGCATGATTTAGATCTGCCATCGGACGGTGTCCAGGAAATCACACCTGCGGTTGCCACAGCTCTTAATCCGGAGCATATCGTGCCATCCGAGGAAGGGTGGATAGACCCCGCCATGGAGGCCGCACACTCATCGGCGCTAGAGCCGAACACAGTCTTCACCTCCAAAGAGATCCGTGTCATCGGACCCTCGGACTCGTCTCTGGCCATAGGTTCCGAACCCCGCACGTCCGTGCCTATCAAATCTGATTGGGCACCGATCATGGAGTTGACCTCCTGTAAAGGCATTTTTATCCCTAAGGTGTTTTGGTGATTTATGACAATGCTTTTGCGGACTAATTGTGTGCCTTGAGTATTTCAGTCGCTTCATCGCTAGGCACAAGATGGTTTGGTACCCCTCGAAGACTATTGAATACGACGGTGTTCTATGTCTCTTTTGGTGGATTTGAGTCGTAGGATAGCCGTACTATTAAGAGGGGGTCCGCGGTGGAAAGGTTCGGGTGGAATCATCACGTACACATTTTCTCCCTTTGCACAGCCTTTCACTTTGCGCTTTTGAGCATCCTCCGTTATCTTCATTGTTATGCAAAAATAAGTATTCCTAGTGTTGCTATTCTGAGGCATGCGGTAGTACTGCTCCTAGGAGCGGTAGTACTGCAGGCCCCTGCGGTGGTACCGCAAGCCCTTGCGGTAGTACCATAGGCGCACACGGTAGTACCGCTCCTATGGAGCTGTAGTACCGTGGCCTCAGGCCAGACTCAGCCTCTCGTGCGGCTGTAGGGTGGGATGTAATTTTTTACATCCGCACCCTATGCGATAGTACCGCCCCGTGTGTGCGGTAGTACCGTGAGTTCTGGTCTGGCTTAGTAGCACGAGCGGAAGTAGGGGCGGATGTAATTTTTTACATCCGCTCCCTGCGCGGTAGTACCGCATGCCAGGCGCGGTAGTATCGTGTTGGATTTTTGCATTGTTCGGTTTTCAGCGGAAGTAGGCATGGATGTATTTCATTCATCCGTGCCCTTACTAGTCTAGTCCATTCTGGCCTTGTGGTAGTACCGCAAGGGGGAGGGATAGTACCACGTCAGCGGCAGTACTGCTCTCAGCCTTAGCGGATCTGGCCTGGACTAGCTCCTCCCGTTGCAGCAGTAGTACCACGGTCCACCGCGGTAGTACCGTGAGCCCCTGCGGTAGTACCGCTTGTCTGCAGCGGTACTACCGCATGTCGCGGGCTGAGTAAGTGGATAACAGTTGGATATGTCTCTTCACTATATAAGGGGTGTCTTCTTCCTCTAGTTGACCACCTCTTCCATCCCTAAGCTCCATTATTGCTCCAAGCTCCATTTTTGCCCGATCTCTCTCCCTAGCCAATCAAACTTGTTGATTTGCTCGGGATTGGTTGAGAAGGCCCCGATCTACATTTCCACAAAGACAAATTTGATTCCCCCCACTAATCCCTAGCGGATCTTGTTACTCTTGGGTGTTTGAGCACCCTAGACGGTTGAGGTCACCTCGGAGCCATAGTCCATTGTGGTGAAGCTTCGTGGTGTCGTTGGGAGCCTCCAATTATGTTGTGGAGATTGCCCCAACCTTGTTTGTAAAGGTTCGGTCGCCGCCTTCAAGGGCACCAATAGTGGAATCACGGCATCTCGCATTGTGTGATGGCGTGAGGAGAATACGGTGGCCCGAGTGGCTTCTTGGGGAGCATTGTGCCTCCACACCGCTCTAACAGAGACGTACTTCCCCAAAAAAGGAAGGAACTTCGGTAACACATCCTCGTATTCACCGGCTCCACTCTTGGTTATCTCATGCCTTTACTTTTGCAAGCTTACTTGTGTTATATCCCTTGCTTGCTTGTGTGCTTGTTGTTGCATCATATAGGTTGTTCACCTAGTTGCATATCTAGACAACCTACTTTGATGAAAAGTTTAATTTGGTAAAGAAAAGTTAAAAATTGTTAGCTGCCTATTTACCCCCCCCCTCTAGTCAACTATATCGATCGTTTCAATTGGTATCAAAGCCTCGTCTCTTTATTAAGGACTTTGCCGTCCAAAGAGTATGGTTCACACCGTAGACGGTAGGGAGGAGCACTCCCGTGTGAATCCGATCTCGTCTACGGGTGAAGGGGGAACCGCGGTGTCTCGTGAGGAATTCAATGTGGCTTTGGACACATTGAAAACCTCCATGACTACCAAGGTTGAAAGCATGTTTAATAAATTCTCAGAAGGACTTAAACTATCTACCTCACCGTTGAAAGTGGGTGATCCCACTGACAGGTGATGGATGCTAACTCCGACAAGGGGGAAGCTACTAGTGAAAAGGATCCTTCTACTAGTCGTAGAAATGGCACCGGCATCTTTGCCCATGTGGCTGCTCCAGTTTATGGAGGACCGATTCCTTCTACTCATTTAAATCATGCCAGCTCTCCTCCTAAGATTGTGAAAAATGAGGACCTTGATTCTTGGGTATATCGCTTCAAGCGTCATTTAAATCATGTGAATACTAACCTTTAGAGAATCATTGAAGAAGGTTTCCATCCACATGACTAAAGTAACTTCACCCCTAGAGAAGCCGTGGACCATCAATTCAATGAGAATGCTCTCTTCATCATTCAAGATGCAGTTCTACCCGAAGCTCTCCCTCATCTTCGACCCTTCGCCATGGCCAAAGACGCATGGCATTGTGTTGTTTCCCTCTACAAGGGAAGTGCAAGCATTCAACGCTCCAACTGTGAAGTGGTGCAAGATGAAGCCGATGAGTTTGCAATGAAATAAGATGAAGAACCTCGTGAGCTCTTTCGGAGGGTAACCAAACTTGCGGTCTCACTCTGAGATCGTGGGAGCAAGGACACGGATGACAATTGGATCAAGCGCAAGTTCCTCAAAGCAATTATTCCTTTCCACAAGGCCTTGTCCTCCGTCATCCACCAAAGACCAGACTTCCACTCCTTGACCTCAAATGAAGTGTTGGATGAGTTTGTGGCAATGAGGATCTTGGACAAGACTGGCGATAACGCGGTTTTGCGCTCTCAAAGGGTAAAGAAGCCCAACCTTGCCTTGAAGGCCAAGGTTATTGTGGAATAAGAGAAAGAAGAGGAAGATGAGGAGAGCAACCCCCAAGATACAAAATATGATTATCATGAGCACATGGCTCTTGCTTCAAGGCAATTTTGGAGTAAGAAGAACACAAGGCCCAACTTCAACAAGAACAACTCAAGTGGGTTCAAGGGAAGGAATGTGTGAGAACATGTTATAATTGTGGCAATGTGAGCCATTTTGTTGTGGATTGCCCTTACGAGAAGCGGGAAGACAATGGTGGCAAGCTCATTCGAAAGGACAAAGCCAAGTCCTTCCCCAACAAGAACAACTTCACCAAAAAGACTCCTACTCGAGGGTTGGTGGTTCAAGCAGAATACCATGAGGATGACGATGATGATGAAGATAGTGAAGCCATGGCCATGGCCACCGTTGCCATTGCCAGAACTCCACGGGTGTCCCTCTTCGACTCACCCAATGAGAACATCACCGCCAAGTGTCTCATGGCTAAAGCCACCAACAAGGTAACCCCCAACATCAAAACCACCATCATTACTAATGCTTCCTTGACAGATGGCATTGATGAAAGTGAGGGGTCTAATGAGGAAGTAAATGAATTTGAGTCTTTTATCAGTGAGCTCAAGGGCAAATCCAAGAAGCACTTCGTTGGTCTCTTGGAACAACGCGGTGAAGCTAATGACATGATTGAGGCTCATGAAGAAACCATCTCTAAGATGGAAGGTCATAGTCGTGACTATGCCGATGAGATATCGGATCTCTCTAATGCTCTTGAGGAAGAACGTGGGCATCGTTTGGCTCTTGAGGAGTCACACAACGATGGCCATGCTAAGTTAAAGAAAGATCTTGATCATGCTCTTGTTGTATCTCGTGTGCTAACTTCCGAGAAGGCTAAACTTGGCGTTGACCATGCTAGACTCAAAGAGGAGTTTGATATACTCGACAAGGCCCACAAGGTCTTGAAGAGTGCTCATGCTAGCCTCAAGGAGTCTCATGATCAACTCCAACTGAAGCTAACTAAAGAAAAAGCCACCTTTCCTCATATGGTATTAATTGATAATGAAAATGCCACAAACCCATGTTGTGAGCATGTGCATCTTGTGGAGGAGAATGCCAAGTTGAAGGAGCAACTTGAGAAAGGCCTTGTTACGTGCATACAAGGTGAGAAGAACCTCAATGACGTTTTGAGCAATCAGAAGGAAGTTGTGGCCAAGGAGGGAGTTGGGTTCACACCCAAGTCCAAGAACAAGAAGAAGAACGACAAGGCCAAACGACCTCCTCATCTGAAGCAAACTTTTGTAAAGGAGGGAGAGGGTGCTCCTAAGGAGAAGAAGAACAATGTGAAGGGTGGTGATGTCAAAAAGGGCAATGCCACCCCTTCCAACAAAGCCGGCGACTTTAACCCTTCTTATGTGTTGTGCCGTGCTAGTGATGGGCATGTCTATGCTAAATTTGTTGGTTCTCCTTATGAGTACATTGAATGGTCTATTTGGGTTCCTAAGACCCTTGTTACTAACATCAAAGGACCCATTACAAAATGGCTACCTAAAACCAAACATTGATCTCTTGTAGGTGTTTGCTTCCGGTGAAGGATCATGGTTGCTCGATAGTGGAGCAACGAATCATATGACTGGAAGCAAGGGCTTGGTGGTGGACGTGCACAAGATTCGTTCTATGCCCACCAACGTCGAATGGGGTGATGCCTCGTCCTCTAAGGTATTCGGTCTTGGCAAGGTTGTCATTTCTCATGATCTAACGATCGAGAAAGTCATGCTTGTTGAGCCCTTGCTTTCAATCTACTTTCCGTTCATCAACTTGCACTCATGGGTTTTGCCACCTTCTTTGATATTGATACTGTGGCCCTCTTGTGGAACAAGACTCTTAAAGTAGCCTTTGTTGGGCATGTCGAGAATGGTCTTTATGTGATTAACTTTTCAGAGCGACCCACTAAGACCACGACATGCCTAATGGCTAAAGTTGATGTGGGATGGCTTTGGCATCGCCGTTTAGCCCACGTCAATATGAGATCTTTGCAAAGTCTTCTCAAGGGGGACCATGTCCATGGAATATCAAATGTTAGTTTTTCCAATGATCGTGCTTGCAGTGCTTGTATCGAAGGAAAGCTTCATGGGAAGGCTCGCCGTCCCATGACTAACATCTACTCGAAGAGACGCTTGGAGCTCCTTCACATGGATCTCTTTGGGCCTCCATCCTTTGATAGTCTTGGAGGTAGAAAGTATTGCTTGGTGATTGTGGATGATTATTCAGGATACACTTGGGTATACTTCTTCAAGAGGAAGAGTGAGACTCAAAAAACCGTCATTGACTTTGCAAATGAAGCTCAACGTCAACATGATGCAACGATCTTGACAATAAGAAGTGACAACGGCATCGAGTTCAAGAACTACACCTTGGATGAGTTTCTTAGTGATGAGGGGATCAAGCATCAATATGCTGCACCATATACCCCTCAACAAAATGGTGTCGCGGAGAGAAAGAACCGGACGTTGATGGATGCGGCAAGGACCATGATGGCAGAGTTCAAGTCTCCATACAACTTTTGGGCCGAAGCCATCAACACAGCATGCCATGCATCCAATCGGCTCTATCTCTGCAAAGGCTTGAACAAGACTCCTTAAGAAATACTTACCGGTAACAAGCCCAACCTCAAGTACTTCCGGGTGTTCGGGTGTAAGTGTTCCATTCTCAAGAAAGGTGTTCATTTGTCTAAATTTGAGGCTAGAGCTTATGAGGGCATATTTGTTGGTTATGCTACAAACTCTCATGCTTACTGTGTCCTTAACAAGTCCACCGGACTCATTGAGGAGACGTGTAACATAGAGTTTGGCGAGAATAACGGCTCCCAAGTGGAGCAAGGTGATACTTGTGATGTAGGTAATGGAATTCCTCCCGAAGCCATAAGTAGAATGGGTGTTGGTCATATCCTACCCATTGAGGAACCCTTGTGGACGAAGGAGAAGGACAATTGTCGGGGGGATGAACCCTAGGCAGGCAACGGAACCCGGATCCTTTTCAAAAACAGCAGGGCCCGCATCACCCCGCAAACTGGCATGCGCCTGGGCAGGTCGCTCAACCCGGCAGGCCCGCAACCCGGCCAAACTCTCCAACCCGGCAAGGTACGTCAACCCAGCCACAGCAACTAGCGCAAGACAACTCAACCCAGCGCAACCAAGGCTTCCCCAGCAAGGTAGCCCCACCTGTGGCATCCACGGCAACCCAGCCACGGGTCAGCTCCCATCCCATCCAGGCTGTACGATGGGACGAGACCTCAACCATCGATGACCAAGACAATAGTGTTTCCACCCATGCCCGTGGTCAGTCGGAGCGTGGCAATAGTGCCCCTCACCTACCCGCTGACCAAGGCTGGCGTGGCAACAGTGCTCCCGCCCTCACCGCTGACGACAGCAAGCGGCAGCCTGACGGAGAGCACTGTACACGACTCGACTCGGCCACGCCCTAACGATCGACAAGACGGCGCACAGTCCCCCTAGGCCCGTGGGGCCCGCACCTAGGGGAACCCAGCGAACCACAAGCCCACAAGCGGGACCCAGCCCGATATCCCGGACACCCACAATATGGACCCACCGACTCGCCATATTACCATTGTGACCCTGGGTGGGTTGATCTATATAGCTTTTTCCAGCTTTGTTCCTCCTCCATACAGCTCCATGAGCGACATTGTACTATCGATCATCCAACCAAACTCGGCAGGACTAGGGCTGTTATCTCTCCAGAGAGCCTCGAACCTGGGTATGTCCGGCGTCCCCCGCCCGCGCATGCCAACCTCGCCTCTAGAACCCACCAGCGCCCTCGAGCCTCCTCCTCTCTTTAGCCATCCCTTGGCATCTGCCGTGCACCCACCACGACAGTTGGCGCCCACCATGGGGCAGCTCGAGGAGCTGGCTGGGAGCATGCTCCATACGGGGCCCTTCTCCTACACTAATGAGTCCGTCGCGCTGGCGCATGACGTTGTCGGCGCGCTCGCCGCCTCCTTTGCCGCGCTCCGCATCTCCGATGCGCTCGCGGCCAACGAGTACCCCAGCGAGGTGCTCAACTACTCCGACTCTCCCCTCTCCCTCGGCGGTGGCATTGACACCGGGGCGATGGACTTCCACGTGGAGGTTACGTCACCAGCGATGGCGCCTCTTCCTCGTCAAGCAAGACGAGGAAGGCCGCGGAGGCCAGGGCCACCGCGGAACGGATCGAGCCGTCTGATCCGCTGTGCACTGCGATGCAGAGCCTCCGCATCCCCATCGGCACCGATGTCGACACTACCAACGTCGCTGAAGCCCAAACCCAGCTCGAGGATAGACGCCAGCAGATGTTGGACCTGTCCGAGATGCTGGCCGACACCAGGCGTCGCCTGGAAGCCGCTCAGATGGAGCACGACGACGCCCACGGAGTTACGCCCGCCGCGGCCGAGCCAAGCCGGGTCGCCGATGCTCGCACCCGGGGAGGAGCGATCGGCCGGGCCTTCGGCGCCGTCCGGACCGTCTACGAGACCCTAGAGAAGAACATGCGCGTTGCGGAGGTAGCCGCGGTCGGCCTCGACAAAATCGTGGGCGAGGAGCTCAAAGAACGCATCAGGCTGATGCGCGAGGTCCTCCGTGCCGCCAACACCCAGCAGGATCGCCCCAACCAGCTCGCCAAGCCTGCGGGGTCCGGCTCCGCCAGCCTTGGTGGACCCGGTGAACTTCTGCACACGGCTTCCTCGCCACCCGGCGAGGCGCACTCAGGCTAGGCCCGGACTCGACGCAACCCGGCCGCCACTGCCGCCGATGCTGTGGGCAACGAGCCCGCCCCGGAGACCTAGCGCAGACCCGGCCAGCTTGGCCGGCGTCCGGTTCTAACCGACCGGGCCCCTCGGGGCCTGGCCGCCAGTCGACTCGGCCCACGCGCCATCGACGACGCTGATGCGCGCCACCGCCTTGATCAACTCGCTCTCTCCCTGGAGGTGGAGGAGACCGGCGCTATCGGGCCGGCGTGCTTCGGCCCACGCATCCGGGAGGAGCCCTTCCCTAAAGGGTTCGTGCTCCCTCGCGACACCCCCAAGTACAACGGGACCGTGAAGCCAGAAGACCGGCTCACCGACTACACCACGGCCATTGGCATCACCGGTGCCAATCGTCGTCTAGCCGTGCGCTACGCACCGCTCATGCTCCAAGGATCGGCCCGCACGTGGTTGAACAGTCTACCGATGGGCAGCATCAACGCGTGGGTCGACTTCGAGGAGGCCTTTGTTTGCAACTTCACGGGGACCTACAAGCGACACGGTCGCCCTAGCCAGCTCGCCATGTGCGTGCAGGGGCCGACGGAGACGGGTTGCAAGTACCTCGGACGCTGGACCGAGCTCCGAAATAGCTGCGAGGGCATCCATGAAGTCCAGGCGATCCAATACTTTGTCAGCGGGTGCCGAGATGGCACCCTCCTCCAGCACAAGCTCTTACGCTCTGATCTGGCCACCATGGCCGCGCTCATGGTGACGGCGGACAAGTACGCCAACGCCAACTCCGCCATGAAGATCCAGGTGGCGCCGGACGAAGCTGACCAGGCGAATCCGGTTCCTCCCCCAAAGCCGGCCGGCGAAAGCAGCCGACAGCAGCATCATCAGAACAACAAGCGCAAGGCCGACCAGCCGGCGCAGCATCACGACAACCGGCTCGTCGCGGCCATCGAGCCCGCGACAGACCCAGCAGCGAAGCACCGGCAGACCGGCAAGATGGCGTGTCAACCCACCAAGAGATTCGAAGAGATGCTCGACGCCCCATGCAAGCACCACAGCGGCGCAAGACCCTCCACGCACACGCTTCGGCAGTGTGCCATCACCAAGCGCGTCATGAGGGGAGATGTTCCGCCTCCTCCAGCTCCGGCTCCAGCTCCAGGCGCAGGACAGCCACCTCCGCCTCCGCCGCTGCCTCCGCCTCCACCGCCGCCTCCTCCTCCACCGCCGCCTCCCGCCGGCGGCGCGATGCGGAACGATGCCTACCAGGACCAGAACGCGGCCTACGTCGACTTCACCAGCCTCAGCGACGACAAGCGCAGCGAGCGCCTTCTTCAGCAGGAGGTGAACACCGTCATCCCGGCCAAACCGGATTTCAAGCACCGGTCGGATCGCCCGATCACCTGGACCCGGGAGGATCACCGAACAGTCATGCCGAGTCCGGGTGGATACGCCCTCGTCCTCAACCCCACCATCGTCGCGCGGCGCACATGCAAGTTCTCTCGAGTCCTCATCGACGGCAGCAGCAGCATCAACATCCTCTACCGCGACACGATGACCAAGCTTGGCCTCAAGTACGAGGACCTGGATCCAACCCGAACAGTCTTTCCACGACATCGTACCCGGCCTCTCCTGCTCGCCCATTGGCCGGGTCCGGCTCAATGTCCTGTTCGGCGACAGCAGCCACTTTCGACACGAACTAATCTGGTTCGAGGTGGTGGACCTGTCCAGTGCATATCATGCATTGCTGGGCCGGCCCGCGCTCGCCCAGTTCATGGTGGTTCCCCACTATGCATACCTGAAGATGAAGATGTCGGGTCCCAAGGGCCTCATTACCATCACCGACGACTACCGCAAGTCTCTGGAGTGCGCCCGAGACGGCGCAGAGTTGGCCGAGTCGCTGGTCAATGCCGAGGAGCGGCGCCAGCTCGACCGAATCGTCGCCCTGGCAGGCGAGGACTCCGCAGCATCGATTCCGACCCCAGACCCGGTAGACGAGGCTGCCTTCAAGCCCTCCAAGGAGACCAAGAGAGTGAAGCTCAACCCTGAAGACCCCAGCTGCAGCAAGTACGTTGTCGTAGGTGCCCGCCTCGATAGCAAATAGGAAGGCGAGCTAGTTGACTTCCTCCGTGAGAATTGGGATATCTTTGCATGGACCCCCAAGGACATGCCGGGTATCCCGAGGAAGTACGCCGAGCACAAACTTCACGTCCGCAAGGACACCAAGCCTATCCATCAACCCCTCCGACGATTTTCTGAAGAGAAGAGAAGAACCATTGGTGAAGAGGTCACCAAGCTTTTGGCGGCCGGCTTCATAACGGAAGTGTTTCACCCCTAGTGGCTGGCCAACCCAGTCCTCGTCCTGAAGAAGAACAAGACCTGGCGCATGTGTATCGACTACACCAGCCTTAACAAGGCCTGTCCCAAGGATCCGTTCGCTCTCCCGCGGATCAACCAAGTCATCGACTCGACCGCCGGGTGCGAGCTCCTGTCCTTCCTGGACGCTTACTCCGGCTATCACCACATCAAGCTGGACCCGGCTGATGCCCTGAAGACGTCCTTCATCATGCCCTTTGGGGCGTATTGCTATATCACCATGTCGTTCGGATTGAAGAACGCCGGCGCCACCCTCCAACGCTGCATGCAGAAATTCCTGCTACCGCAACTCGGCCACAACATCCACGTGTACGTGGACGACGTCATGGTGAAGACCAAGCAGCACCTCACGCTCCTCGACGATTTGACGGAAACATTCGCCAACCTTCGCGAATACAAGGTCAAGCTCAACCCAGAAAAGTGCGTCTTCGGCGTCCCGGCTGGAAAGCTACTCGGCTTCCTCGTCTCAGAATGCTGCATTGAGGCGAACCCAGAGAAGATCAAAGCCATCGAACGCATGCGCAAGCTGAATCGGCTGCGCGACGTTCAGAAGTTCACCGGGTGCTTGGCCTCGGTCAGCCGGTTTCTAAGCCGGCTGGCGAGAGGGCGCTCCCCCTGTACCAACTGATGAAGAAGACAAGCCCGTTCGAGTGGAACAGCAAGGCAGACGAGGCCTTCCAGGACCTCAAGCGCATGCTCTCCACCGCACCAGTCCTGGCCGTGCCAACCGACAAGGAGCCGTTGTTGCTCTACATAGCCGCGACCTCGCGGGCGGTCAGCACGGTGCTGGTGGTCGAGCGACCAGAGAAGGGCAAGATCCAAGCCGTCCAGCGACCCGTCTACTTCTTGAGCAAGGTGCTCTCCATCTCCAAGCAGAACTACCCGCATTACCAGAAGATGTGTTACGGTGTGTACCTCACCACCAAGAAGCTGAAGCAGTACTTCCAAGAGCACATCGTCACCATCGTCACCACGGCGCCTATCGGAGAAATCATCGGGTGCCGGGACGCCTCTGGCCGGGTCGCCAAATGGGCGATCCAGCTAGCCGGTCACACCATCCTCTATGAGCCCCGCACCACGATCAAGTCTCAAGACCTAGCCGATTTCCTCGTCGACTAGACCGAGACCCGGTACTTGTCATCGCCTCCCGACTCGACGCACTGGCGCATGCACTTCAACGTGTCCAAGATGCGGCTCGGCTTGGGGGTCGGCATCGTACTGTCATCTCCGAAGGGCGACCGGCTCCGCTATGCCCTCCAGATCCACTTCGCCGCCTCCAATAACATCACGGAATATGAAGCCCTTGTGCACGGCCTAAGGCTTGCCAACGAACTCGGCATCCAGTGCATCCTATGCTACGGCGACTCAGACCTGGTGGTGCAGCAGTGCTCCGGCGAATGGGACGCCCGCGACTCCAACATGGCAAGCTACCGCTTCCTCGTCCAGAAGCTATATGGATCCTTCGAGGGCTGCGAGTTCCTCCACGTCCCGCATGTGGAGAACGAAGCAGCCGACACGCTCACCAAGATCACCTCGCCACGACAAGCCATCCCATCTAGCGTCTCCCTCGAGCACCTGCGCTAGCCGTCCGTCAAGCCATCGCCGGACTCCGAGTCCATTCATGTTCCAGACGACCCGGCCGCACCTCAAGCCGGCCCAGGGACTGCTGAACCCGGCCCGGGGGCTGCTCAACCCGGCTCGGGGACTGCCAACTCGGAACCCACCCTGGTGGTCGTCTTCGCCTTGGTTGCAGCTCCGTCTTGGGCCCTTCCAATATCAAAATTTCTGGAGAACTGGGTTCTCCCCATGGACGAGACCAAAGCCCAGCAAGTTCAGCGCAGGGCATCCGCCTATAGCATCATCAACAACGAGCTCGCCAAGCGCATCTCTACCGGTCTGTTCCAGCGCTGCATCAAGCAGGATCATGGCATCGACATCCTCCTCGACATTCACCAGGGAGAGTGCGGGCACCATGCCGCATCACGATCCCTGGTGGCCAAGGCGTTCCGCCATGGTTTCTATTGGCCCATGGCCCTCAAAGACGCCGAGTCGCTCATTCTCAAATGTGAAGGGTGCCAACACTTCAGCAAACGCAGCCACCAGCCGGCGTCAGCACTCCGCACCATACCGATCGCCTGGCCCTTCGCGGTCTGGGGACTCGACATGGTGGGACCCTTCCAAACTGCTCGATGTGGCATGACGGACTTACTGGTGGCAGTGGACAAATTTACCAAGTGGATCGAGGCAAGACCTATCAAGAAACTCAACGGGCCAACAGTCGTCTGGTTCATCAAGGACATAGTGGTGCACTACGGCATGCCGAACAGCCTCCTCACCGACAACGGCACCAACTTCGCCAAGGGCGCGCTCGAGCAATACTGCTCCGTCTCCGGCATCTGTCTCGACCTGGCCTCCGTGGCACATCCGTTGTCCAACGGGTAGGTCGAGCGGGCCAACCGACTCATCCTGTCCGGCATCAAGCCGCGACTCATCGAGCCACTCATCCGCTCACCCGACATCTGGCTTGACAAGTTACCAGCAGTGCTCTGGAGTCTATGCACCACGCCGAACCGGTCGACCGGGTTCACCCCATTCTTCCTCGTTTATGGAGCCGAAGCCGTCATCCCGACCGACGTCGAGTTCGACTCGCCGCGCGTTGCGATGTACACCAAAGCCGAAGCCAGAGAGGCACGTGAAGACGGCGTCGACCTGCTCAAAGAAGCACGCCTTCTGGCACTTAGCCGTTCAGCTATCTACCAGCAAGGCCTGAGGCACTACCACAGCAAGAAGATCAAGGCCCTCGCATTCCACGAGGGCGACCTCGTCCTCCGACTCGTCCAAGAGCAGGCAGGGCAGCACAAGTTGTCCCCTCCATGGGAGGGCCCATTCATCGTGAGCAGGGCCTTGCGCGATCGCAATGCCTACTACCTCATCGACACACGCAAGTCAAAGAAGCGCAAGAAGGATACCGCCAGCGAAGAAACGACCCGACCATGGAACACAGAACTTCTCCGCCTGTTTTACAGTTAGCTGCATGAGTGTATGTACCGTCGCCTTTTGTAAACGCATGAAACTACCGGGTCCCCGAACGAGACTCGGGGGCTGCCTTTTATCGACCAATTTATTTCGTCCTTTTTTTCTGCATCACTTCACCACTGAACGCGGCCACCGGTCCGATTATGTTGACCAGGGGGCTCGGAGGCAGGCCGGCTCGGTCGCCACCCCGCCGCCTCACTTAGTGATTCCTGCTAAAGTTGGGGCGCCACGGTCCCTCACTTCGCCTGAAAATGGAAGATTCGACTTTGGCTGTCAAACTCCTTTACGCTTCATACACTAAGTGAAAGGCCGCCGGGTCGATCATCCCGGCCCGTCGCTCATCAGATAAGTAGCCGCACGACCGGCTGCTCACCAGCCGGCTAAGCCGGATTGCCACCAGCCGGCAGCCGGGTGTTTCGCTCGCGCTCAACGCTTCTAAGGACCCAAATCATGCGCTCTCCTCTCAAAGAATCGAACTCCTTATCACGGACTGGAGCCTCGGCCGTCTGACTCGCGCGGGGGGGGGGGAGGTTTGAGAGAGGAAAAAACGCATGAAATCGGTTCAGAAAAGCAGAAGGCAAATAGTAAAAGAGCACTCACGACATTTACCCATAAATACTTAAAGGCCCACGGCCCAAGTTCATTACACCCTAACAAACCCACAGTGGGTGGGTGGACCTGCTACTTAACAAGATTCTGCTTAAAGTATCCCAGGCATCTCCAGCACCGCCTCGCGACGTCGGCGGCTCTCCCCTAGCGTCCTCCGGGTCCGGCGAGGCACCAGTGTGCTCCTCGGCGTCCGCGTCACCATAGACGCCTGTCTCCTTCGAGCTCCCCTCTGAATCATGAAGAAGCAAGTCGTAGTCGTCGCCGTCCACGACCCTGCCGTCTTTCGTCCGCTCCGGATGGAACTCGTCGTGGAAGGCGAACTCGGTGATGTAGCTGGCGGCGCCTCCGGCGCCGCCGCCCGCAGCGTCTCCTCCAAGACACCGCCGCCATCAGCCCCCGCGCGCTCGACCATGTAGGCTCATGGCGGGGTGTCGCCCCCACGTCCACGACCTCCCGGTCGAGGATCACCACCTCAGCCTGGCCTCCACGGCCGCGCTCCCTTGCCGAGCACGGCTCAAAGACCGTCGCCGCCACCACCGTGCCCTCCGGCATCTCGTGCCAGGCCGGCTCCACGCCGGATTGCGCCCATGCCACCGCTGCGTCGGTCCAAGCTTGGACCGATGCCGCCTCCAGCTCTGCCTCGGGCCGGTTTCTGTCCCGCCAGGCTAAGGCCTCGGCGTCGTTCGGGTCCAGGCCGAGGTCCGAGTCGCCTCGTCCCACCTCCCCGGCCAGGCTGGCGAGGTCAGACCGGCTCCTGCGGAATGCGGCCCCTTCAGCGGCCGCGGCCTCTGCCGCCGCCCTCGCCAGCACGATGGGCGACCTGAAGAAGAAGGAAGAATAAGCAAAAAAGAGACAAGATCGGCTCAAAAAATCAGGCACAAATAAGAAATGAAGCTTACCCGGTCAAGACCGGGACCGGGGTCGGCCTCCCGTGCCCACCACCGCGCTTCTTCTTGGCCGGCCTCCCAGGCTCGGCGGGGTCCGCCGTGCGCTTCGGGGCCCGGGGTCACGGCGCGACGCTGTCTTTTCCATGCGGGCGGCTCGGCGCCGCCCCATGGGAGGACCCAGCTCCGCCTGTGTCGCCGCCTCCCCCGCCCAACGCCGCTACACCAACAATCAGCGTTAGCACCGCCCGCACCAAGACATGACCAACAGTTCAAGACAAAATGAAGAAAGAAGAATTTAGGACTCAGCCGTGCGATGCCCAGCGCCGGCGTCGGACTCGGCCACCTCCTCGCTGCCTTGGGCCGCGGGCTCCTCTGGTGCCACTGGCGCCACCTGCGACGGAGCCCGGGCGTAAGGATGCTGAATCGCGTTCAAGAGTATCTCCCACGTCGCGTCAGGACGGATGAGGAGATGCGCGGCAGGAAAGTAAGAAGACCAGACACTCACCTGCGGTGCCGGGTTCGACTAGTTGTACGGTGCCTTGCCAAATCGCCAGTCCTTTCCAAGGTTGGCCTTCGAGATGTCGTTCACGCCGCGTGCGACCTGCTCCGCAGACAGCCGCGTTGACCCCATTCGGTTGGGGTCCTGCAGGCCGATCATCTCGCCGATGAGGCAGGAGCGCCTCTGAAGCGGAAGGAGCCGGCGGGTGATGAACGCGGCAAGGAGGTCGGTACCGGTGAGCCCCTCCTGCGTCCTCATCACCATCACCCGCTCGCAGAGATTGACGATCTGCTGCGACGGGCGCCGAAGCGAGTAGCCCCAGTTTGTCTTCGCCCGCGGCGGCACGATGGAGAAGAGCGGGACGTTGATGTGGTCCGCGGCGAGGTTGCAGACGTAGAAGAAGGAGTTCTGCCAGTTCTTCATAGAATCCTCGAGCGGGATCTTGGGGAAATCCTCCCCCGACCGCTTCGTGATGACGGCGGCGCCGCAGTCGGCGAACTCCCCGGCTGACGGGCCCTGCTGCTTCAAGGAGAAGAAGCGCAACCAGAGGTTGACCGTCGGTTCGATCCCTATGTACACCTCGCATAGGGTCACGAAGCCGGAGAGCTGGACGATGGCCCCGGCACCAAGATGGTGCGGTTGGAGCCCGAAGAACTCCAAGAACGCGCGGAAGAAGGTGCTCGCCGGCAGCCCGAACCCGCGCTCGAAATGCGTAAGGAAGATGATGCGCTCCTGCCCCTCGGGCCAGGGCCTCTGCTCGCCGCGCGGTAGGCGGACACCGACGTCCGTCTCCCGCGGCAGGCGCCGCGAAGCTCAAAGCTGCGCGATTTCCTCGTTGGTGACGTTGGAGCCCTTCCAGGAGCCCGACGACAGCGACATGGACGGAAGAAGGAGAGAGAAGATGGACGACGGCGGAAGCTCTGCTTGGGACTGCGGGCGCAGCTGTGCGTCGGTGGCAAGGAGCAAAGCAGGAGAAGTGGGACAGGAGGGCGCGAGCAAGAATGGTGTCTGCCGCCCCCTTGCTCCCCTCAATTAATAACCCCCGGTTCAAACGTGGGGAAGTGGGATCGTCTGCACGCACCCGTTCCACTACCCCGCAATAAGTGTGCACGTACACGCGCACTAACTGCTCGGGGAAGTGCAACCGGCCCCCAGACGCCGCAATAAATCCGCGCGCATGGACCAAGGGCGCGCGGCGGCGGGCCCCGGCCCGTCGCCTAGTGCTGTCACGTGCGTGGCATGTCAGGCCCCTCTGACTTCTGGGCGCCACATGGCGCCTGCGTGAAGACCAAGGGATCGCCTCAAGATTCGACGGACTCCTTGGTTCCCACCACGGCCGGGATGCCGCGATCCGGTTTCCGAGAAAACCAGCACACAGTGGGTGTTGCCGGACCCGACGCTCGTAGAATCCGCCTGGCGCAAGGGGGAAACTACGAAGGCCCACTCATCCGAAGACGGCAGACCTTTACAGCTTCTGGGACTACTGTCTGGGGATGAACGTTGGGCAGGCAACGGAACCCGGATCCTTTTCAAAAATAGCGGGGCCCGCATCGCCCCGCAAACCGGCACGCGCCTGGATGGGTCGCTCGACCTGGCAGGGCCCACAACCCGGCCAAACTCTCCGACCCGGCGAGGTACGTCATCCCGGCCGTAGCAACTAGCGCAAGACAACTCAACCCGGCACAACCAAGGCTTCCCCAACAAGCCAACCCCACTCGTGGCGTCCACGGCAACCCAGCCACGGGTCAGCTCCCGTCCCATCCACGGCATACGATGGGACGATACCTCAACCACCGATGACCAAGACAACAGTGTTTCCACCCATGCCTGTGGTCAACCGGAGCCTGGCAACAGTGCTCCTCACCTACCCGCTGACCTAGGCTGGTGTGGCAACAGTGCTCCCGCCCTCACCGCTGACAACAGCAAGCGGCAGCCTGATGGAGAGCACTCTACACGACTCGACTCGGCCACGACCTGACGATCGACAAGACGGCGCACAGTCCCCCTAGGCCCGCGGGGCCCGCACCTAGGGGAACCCGGTGAACCACAAGCCCACAAGCGGGACCCAGCCCGGTATCCCGGACACCGACAATACGGAACCACCGACTCGGCATATTACCATTGTAACCTTTGGTGGGTTGATCTATAAAACCCCCTAGGAACCCACGCCTACAGGGACACGCAGAGAAGATAACAGACAACACAAGAGAAACACAAGCAAGCATAGGACTAGCCACCCAACGGCAACACCGGGGAGAAGGAGCAGCCCAAGCCTTGACCAGCTTCCTTCCTCCTCCATATAGCTCTAGGAGCGACATTGTACTATCGATCATCCAACCAAACTCGACAGGACTAGGGGTGTTATCTCTCTAGAGAGCCTCGAACCTGGGTATGTCCGGCGTCCCGCGCCCGCGCATGCCAACCTCGCATCTGGAGACCACCAGCGCCCTCGAGCCTCCTCCTCTCTTTAGCCATCCCTTGGCATCCGTCGTGCACCCACCATGACAACAATGCTCCACTCAAGAGGAGCCTTCACCACCCCAAGAGCCACACACTTCTGAAGAACAAAGTGAAGGACCTCAACCTCTTGAACAAGACAAAGGGCAAGATCAACCTCAAGATGGTGGTGAACCACCAAATGATACCCAAGGTCAAGTTCTCCCCGTCGAGCAAGCTCAAGACCAAGAACAAGCTCAAGACGTCACTCAAGATGATCAAGTTACCCCTCCTCCTTCCACATCCGAGGATGAGTTAGAGCATCGTGCCATGAAGATTGCTTCCAAGCTCACCACCAAAGGTCATCTCATGGAAAATGTGGTTGGAAGCCTAAGAAAGGGGGCAAGCACTCGTAGACAATTAGAAAACTATTGTGAACATCATGCATTTGTCTCCTGTGTTGAACCCCAAAAGATCTATGAGGTGCTCAAAGATCCGGATTGGCTCAATGCCATGCATGAAGAACTCAACAACTTTGAATACAAAAAGGTGTGGAGATTGGTGCCAAGGCCATCGGGGAACCACAATGTCGTTGGAACCAAGTGGATATTCAAGAACAAGCAAGATGCTCATGGGACCATAGTTCGCAACAAGGAAAAATTGGTAGCGCAAGGCTATTCCCAAGTCGAGGGTATCGACTACGGTGAAACCTTCGCTCTCGCTACTCGCCTTGAATCCATTTGTTTGTTGATTGCTTATGTCACAACTTTAAGTTACAACAAATGGATGTAAAGAGTGCTTTTCTTAATCGTCCTATTAATGAGTTGGTTTATGTCAAGCACCCCCTCGGGTTCGAGGATCCCTACTTCCCCAATCATGTGTACAACTCGATAAGGCACTCTATGGCCTTAAGCAAGCCCCACGTGTGTGGTATGACCACCTTACCCAGTTGTTGCAAGATCGTGGATTTGAAGTTGGGAAAATCGATCCCACCCTTTTTACTAAGAAGGTCAAAGGGGAGTTTCTTGTGTGCCAACTATATGTTGATGATATTATATTTGGTTCCCCTAACAGAACTTTCAATGAGGAATTTGCCGCTCTCATGACCTCTAAGTTCAAGATGTCTTCGATGGGAGAGTTGAAGTTCTTCCTTGGTTTCGATATCAAGAAAAGAAGAGAAGGTACCTTCATCAACCAAGCCAAATACACTCAAGACATGCTAAAAAGATTCAAGCTAAGTGATGTCAAGCCGGCTACTACTCCAATGCCCATCAAGTGCCAACTTGACATTGATCCCAATGGTAAAGCAGTGGATCAAAAGTTATATCGCTCCATGATTGGCTCCTTGCTTTACCTCATGTTGAGTGTGGGAATGTGTGCACAGTTTCAAGACACACCAAAGGAAAGCCATTTTGTGGCAGTCAAGCGAATCTTCCGATATTTGGCTCATACCCCAAACTTTGGCTTATGGTACCCAAGAGGAGCAAACTTCAAGCTTGAAGGATATATGGATTCCGACTGGGTGGGAGACAAAGTGGATAGGAAGTCGACTTCCGGAGGGTGCCAATTTCTTGGTTCCTCTTTGGTGAGTTGGTCTTCCAAGAAGCAAAGTTGTATGTCTCTCTCGTCCACCGAAGCGGAGTATGTGGCGGCCGGTAGTTGTTGTGCACAAGTCTTATGGATGAGGCAAACTTTAGAGGATTACGGTGTCATTTGTGACAAAGTGCCTCTTTGGTGTGACAATGAAAGTTCCATCAAGATTTCTCTCAACCCGGTGCAACACTTCAAGACGAAGAATATTGAGATTTGGTATCACTTCATCCGGGATCATATTAGGCGAGGGGAGATTGAGCTCAAGTATGTCAACACTCATGATAACCTTGCAGATATGTTCACGAAGCCCTTGGATGAAGCAAGATTTTGCGAGTTAAGGCATGAGCTAAATATCATTGATTCGAGCAATGTGACTTGAACCCTTGCACACCCCACCACACTCAACTTGTTGTCTAGTTTAGGTGTAGGCATGGACATAGGGGGAGTGTTATTCTCTCAATGAACTCTCCCTCCCCCCATTATGCATAAATTGATCAACTCTTTCACATTAGCCATTTTTTATGGTACATGTGCTTCAAAGACGAGCCTTGTGTCATGAGCCCAATGATAATTCTTCGCGGTGCCATACCAATCAACTCAAACATAGGTGGCTTCGGCCACCGCCCCCTCCTTGGAGAGGTTGTGTCTTGTTTTTTGTCCTTGTTGCCTCTTGTTTGGTTGTGGTGTCTCACTTGTTAGCTCGCTGGTGTATGTGTTCTCTTGAAGTTTCCGTGCAAAGTCATTTTCTCTTGTGC
Organism: Triticum aestivum; assembly: GCF_018294505.1. Taxonomy (NCBI): domain Eukaryota; kingdom Viridiplantae; phylum Streptophyta; class Magnoliopsida; order Poales; family Poaceae; genus Triticum; species Triticum aestivum. Next base: position 800,755,972 of record NC_057801.1, on the reverse strand, counting down.
TTGAAACTGCATTTTCTTAGGTTCACGGTACTACCGTGGTCTGCCACGGTACTACCGCAAGGACATGGTACTACAGCTGGTGGAGCAGTACTACGCCCACGGTGCGGTACTTCCGCCCGGGCGGTACTACCGCAATGATGCGCAGTACTACCGTGGAGTAGCGAGCGCGTGGGGGTTAAGAGCGGGCAGGGGGAGTCCCAACTCCCCCATACCCATTCACTCCTCCTTCCCATGTTGCCTCTCTCTCTCCTTCCCACGAACGGCGCCGGAGACCCTTGCCGGATCTCCCTCTCCGGCTGCTCTCCTCGGATTCTGACCGGTGGGATCGTTCCCCACCACCTCCTCTTGCCATGGAACAAGGTCTTTCCCCAAATCCCTCCCCTTTTTGTTTGTTCCTTTGCTTCTAGGTTTTTGGGGAGATGCTAGTTGTTCTTGAGATTTTAGGCTAAATCTTTGCAAGAGTAGGACGGAGGAGAGTAGTAATGCGTAGAGATAGTACATGATATGTTGCCCCGTGGTAGATTTGATCAACCGTAGTACCGCTTTGTCGTCATAGTTGTTCCCAGATCCACCTGCTGTTTCGGATCTGGAACCGCGCGGTACTACCACTCCCCCGACGCGGTACTACCGCCCGTGTGGTACTACCGCACCTCCAGTGCGGTACTACCGTGACTTGGAGCGGCACTAATGTTTTAGTACCGCGCGACCAAGCAGTGCTACAGTTGTTGTAAAATCTATCAAGTGCGAGTTCTACTTGTTTCACTATTTTGCTGCGTTCTTTGCACTGATCCTTCTCGCGTTTCCTGCGTGTTTGTTTTGTGGTGTGTGGCTCAGGTGCTCCTGGTTGCCATTCCAATCCAGGCTGTGACACGGGCTCCAAGCGTCTGCGCAATCAAGATGAAGCTTCTGAGGGCTCTAGTGCCCCCAACGCAGGACCAAGACCACCGCCACAAAGGACAAGGAACCCGTCATGGGTATGGATGAGATGCCACTTGCTGAGTTCATCTCTCGAAGGAAGATCAATCCCTATGTGAATCCTCGTGCCAACCTTCAAGGGAATGAGTTGTTCTGGACCAAGCAGCAGCATCTCATTTATTTGGATGTGATCAAGGCCAAGCGGAATATCTATGTGGATGTGCACTGGATCGACATGCATCATATGAGGGAAGAGAAGCACCGGGCATACTTTGGTGAGGCTCTGGATCTAGTGGAGCAGTTTGGCATTGAGCATATCATTTCTTTTCACAAAGACTATGATCCGGAGATTGTGGCTCAATTATTTGCCTCGTTGTACTTTCATCGTAATGAGGATCGGACGATGACTTGGATGACCAATGGTCGGCAGCTGATGGCTACATGGAAGGAGTTCATGACTTTGCTTGGTGTTTCGGATGAGGGGCTCGCCACAACCCAAGGTGTTCGTCCTCATGCCAATTCCGAGTCAGCCAACGAGAACAAGCTTCAGCCCTTCCTTGTTGAGAAGAAGCTCTTCAATGGCAAGTCTTCTTGGGTGCTCAACTCCTTCCTTGACATCATGTACCGGATCTTCCGCAACTCTCTCTTCCCACGCATTGGGGACAAGGACAAGGTGCATGCTTATCTTGTGGACATGCTGCTCCTGTGTGAAGAAGCGCGCAACTCTCAAATGCTACCTCTTGATGTCTCACATATCATGTGGTGTGAGCTTCGGTTTGCCATCTTCAACCGCAAGGTCCCCATCTATGGACCGTATCTGTTTCAGTTGATCTCAGCAACTTGGGAGATGCTCTACCCTCAAGATGACTTTGAGGCCCCTGATTGGATTCGACATGATTCCATCCGGCTCCATGTCAAGTCTTAGTGGGCTAACACCACTTCTCGTGCTGAGGTTGCGGCTGCCATGGATGTGGATGCAGATGAGGATCAGGAGGAGCCAACAGATGAGGTCAGCTCTGAGGGTTACACCCCTCCCACCTCTGAGCCATCTTGGGCTAAGAGGCTGAAGAACAAGATGAAGACCTTGTACTGCATGCAGGCAAAGGGGCAGTATAGGACTCATGTTGCCTCCAAGGAGACTCGCTGCCGTGACAAGAAGATCATGAGCTTATTTGGAGAGGATGTTTGTGGCGGTTCTGAGGATCGCATCACTCCAGAGGCTGAGTGGATGGTGAAACAAGGCTTCAAGTGGACTGGTTCCGAGGAGGACGTCGAGGAGACCATTCCTGCTGCCGAGTCTAACAAGGACCGTGCATCTGATTACTCCGCTTGAGCCACCACTTGTGTTGTAGGTGTCCTCTCTGCCTTTTTGGCGTCTCGATGCCAAAGGGGGAGAGAGTGTAGGGATTTGTGTGTTTGCTTTGCTCGTGTTTGTTCCGTTGAACCTTGCTTGCTTTGGTTCATTTTGCTCGTGAGACTTGGTCTATCATATGGTGTAAGACATATGCACTCTATCGTACCTTATTACCTTATTGAGATTATGTTATATTGTGCTATTTATGTGATGCTCATATTTACTATCTTGTTTAGTGTTAGCCTTATTGTTGCAAGATATGCTTTCTCTATAAAATATAGGGGGACTATTGATCCTAGTATACGTGTCGTGCAGTCCAAAGCACTTTACTCTCTAGCACGCATCTAGGGGGAGCTCGTCTATATTTTAGAGATGTGGGGTTTGTTTATGTGCCATATTTTTACCTTTGTGCAAATCCCGTATTGTCATCAATCCACCAAAAAGGGGGAGATTGTAAAGGCATTTTTATCCCTAAGGTGTTTTGGTGATTGATGACAATGCTTTTGCGGACTAATCGTGTGCCTTGAGTATTTCAGTCGCTTCGTCACTAGGCACAAGATGGTTTGGTACCCCTCGAAGACTATTGAAGACGGTGGTGTTCTACGTCTCTTTCGGTGGATTTGAGTCGTAGGATAGTCGTACTATTAAGAGGGGGTCCGCGGTGGAAAGGTTCGGGTGGAATCATCACGTAGACGTTTTCTCCCTTTGCACTGCCTTTCCCTTTGCGCTTTGGAGCATCCTCCGTTATCTTCATTATTATGCAAAAAGAAGGATTCCTAGTGTTGCTATTCTGAGGCATGCGGTAGTACTGCTCCTAGGAGCAGTAGTACCGTAGGCGAACACGGTAGTACCGCTCCTATGGAGCTGTAGTACCGTGCCCTCAGGCCAGACTCAGCCTCTCGTCCGGCTATAGGGGCGAATGTAATTTTTTACATCCGCGCCCTACGCGGTAGTACCACCCCATGCGTGCAGTAGTACCGTGAGTCCTGGTCTGGCTCAGTAGCACGAGCGGAAGTAGGGCGGATGTAATTTTTTACATCCGCTCCCTGCGCGGTAGTACCGTATGCCAAGCGCGGTAGTACCGTGTCGGATTTTTGCACTGTTTGATTTTCAGCGGAAGTAGGCACAGATGTACTTTGATTCATCTGTGCCCTTCCCAGTCTAGTCCATTCTGGCGTTGCGGTAGTACCACAAGGGAGAGCGGTAGTACCACGTCAGCGGCAGTACCGCTCTCAACCTTAGCGGCTCTGGCCTGGACTAGCTCCTGTTGTTGCAGCGGTAGTACCACGGTCCACCGCGGTAGTACCGTGAGCCCCTACGGTAGTACCGCTTGTCTGGAGCGGTAGTACCGCAGGTCGCGGGCTGAGTAAGTTGATAATGGTTGGATTTGTCTCTCCACTATATAAGGGGTGTCTTCTTCCTGTAGTTGACCATCTCTTCCATCCCTAAGCTCTAGCGATGATCCAAGCTCCATTTTCGCCTGATCTCTCTCCCTAGCCAATCAAACTTGTTGATTTGCTCGGGATTGGTTGAGAAGGCCCAGATCTACACTTCCACCAAGAGAAATTTGATTCCCCCCACTAATCCCTAGCGGATCTTGTTACTCTTGGGTGTTTGAGCACCCTAGACAGTTGAGGTCACCTCCGAGCCATAGTCCATTGTGGTGATGCTTCGTGGTGTCGTTGGGAGCCTCCAATTAAGTTGTGGAGATTGCCCCAACCTTGTTTGTAAAGGTTCGGTCACTGCCTTCAAGGCCACCAATAGTGGAATCACGACATCTCGCATTGTGTGAGGGCGTGAGGAGAATACGGTGGCCCTAGTGGCTTCTTGGGGAGCATTGTGCCTCCACACCGCTCTAACGGAGACGTACTTCCCCTCAAAAGGAAGGAACTTTGGTAACACATCCTCGTCTTCACCGGCTCCACTCTTGGTTATCTCGTGCCTTTACTTTTGCAAGCTTACTTGTGTTATATCCCTTGCTTGCTTGTGTGCTTGTTGTTGTTGCATCATATAGGTTGTTCACCTAGTTGCATATCTAGACAACCTACTTTGATGCAAAGTTTAATTTGGTAAAGAAAAGTTAAAAATTGTTACTTGCCTATTCACCCCCCCCCCCTCTAGTCAACTATATCGATCCTTTCACATCCGCTGATATCTTTCAGCACTCACCCTTGGGCGACGTGCTAAATTCACCAAAGTCTCTCTCTCTCTCTGTCAAGAGACTCTTGGCCGAACTATGCCCGGCTTGAGCAGGAAGCGGATGACGAAGAAATTTGTTCCCCACCCACCACCCATTTGATAGCCACTGTCGATGACTTAACCGACACGCTTGACTTCGATTGCGAAGACATCGACGGTATGGACGACGATGCAGTAGAAGAACAGGAACCACCGCCTAAAGGGCGCTGAACAGCCACCTCATCATATAATATATACATGGTGGATACACCCAAAGAAAATAATGGCGAGGAACTGGAGGATGCAATGGAGGGTAACCCCCTTGAGAAGCAACCAAAGCGACGACGTCGGCGCCGCTCCAAATCCCGCCTCAGCAAAAATAGCGATAACAGCGCAAGAAAGAATAATACCCCGGTCGACTCCGAAGGAAACGACGACCCCATGGACCCGGCGATGGAGCAGGATGAGCCAGGGGACGACGAGCATAGTCCGGAGCCGATGTCCGATTACGGCGATGCCGAGGGTAGAACTCATCAACCTGTCTCCGGAGAGGAGAACAGTCCAGACAACGATGCACACATCATCCCGTAAAGGCACTTGGAACAAGAGAACCTCCATAGAAGGCTTATTGCCACCGCAAGGAGCTTGAAGAAGCAGAAGCAAAGGCTTAGGGCCGCGCAGGATACGCTCAACCGTAGATGGAACAAAGTGCTCGACACTGAAGAAAAATGCGGTGGCAATCGCCACACAAAGAGCTATCCAATGCGCAAGCTGCTGCCCGAATTCGACGAGGAGGCTATAGAGCCCATTCAACCGAAAAATAAAACGGCCGATCAGCCGGACTGACCACCCCATGGCCGCGACAGGGCGGCTAATGACGCCGCACATCAGTCACCACACGATTTACGTGAGCACCTGGACAAAAAAGCCGGTATGGCCAGGTCCATCTATGGATCTAGGAAGCGCGTTCCGGCATAGGATCATGGCCGCCCAAACGACTATACTGATCGAATAATAGCTTGGAATCAAAACCGAACACTACATCCGTCAGAAGAATGCCACAACACATCCAAATACAGGCGTGCCCCACACCCCATGTGCTTCACCGATGAGGTGCTGGATCACACTACAAAAAAGAGACACATCCGTGACATTTTGGGCCATACTTATGACACTTCTATTACGATAATTGTGACAAAATCCGGTGTCATCATAGATGTGGTGGGCTCCTACTTTTATGACAAAAAATGAGCTTTTCGTCTTGGACGGGCCGGAGATGCAGCTGCATGACATTCTTTGGGCCGTCCATGACGGAAAAAACCGTGGTAGAAGCGAGGGCGAGGAAAATTTCAGGGAGTTCCCGGTTACGGTGGATGGTCGGGGGCCGAGCGATGCGCGTTTCTCTCGTACACGTACATGCGTGTGTGCGAGGCGTTGGCTCTAACTGAACCCGAGGGAGGCGTTGGGCTCTAGCTGAACCTGGGTGATTGCACTGCAGGCTACACGTTACTGAACCCGAGCAATCGATCGATGGCTGTTAACTGAACTCAACGAGCGATTCCTTCGCTACTGCTGCTAACTGAAGCCGATCGATGCTGCCTCTGGATGAACAGTGAGCGTTGCCGGGGGGGTGGATGAATAGTGAGCAGTGGGGGTGGATGAACAGGACCCCGTGGCGTTGCCTCTGGATGAACAGGATGACCTCGTGGAGGGCTGGATGAACAGTAGATGGTGAAGGGGTGCCCGTGGAGGGGTGGTTGAACAGTAGCCGGTGGAGTAGCGCGTGGTGGAGGCTGGATGAACAGGAGCCCGTGGAGGCTGGAGGAGGTCGACGGTGGAGATGAACAGTATCCCGTGGAGTCCCATTTTGCGGTAAGACACACCCCTCCCGATGAACAGGACCCCCGTTTAGACCGAGGAGGTCCTCTGTTTTGCGGTACGCCAGACCCCTCGCAATGAAAAGTATCCCATTTCGAACGTGGCCGGTCGAACACAAGGCAGTTTCCTCCGTTTTGCGGTACGCCAGGCCTCGTTTCCATCGCATGTTCCGTCCAAGCCGGTTGGCTCCCACGTGTTTCGTTGCCTCCCGATGAACACGACACATTCCGTTGCCTCCCCATGAACACGACGCATTCCATTGCCTCCTCATGAACACGACGACGACGCGGTTTTTTTCCGTTCCGACCCAGCCATGTACACGAGCCCTGGCCGTACGTATGCACGAGTAGGCGTTCGAGACCCCACCTGTATGTACACATACGTGGCCGTATTTTCTTTCTTGCACACTGGCCGTTGTACGTACGTGTACATGCTACGTGCGCGCCTCTACTACGACACGTGCGCGCCTCTACATCAACCAGTATGTATGTACACGTTTGCGACCAGAAGGACAACGCTACGTACGCTTCGACCAGGTGGGTCCCAACTGTCAGGCACTTCCTTGCGTGAGAAGATATAGCTGGTGGGTCCCAATAGTCAGGGGGCGAATCGTTTTTCTGTTGCCCGGACGCACTTCCTTGCCTGCGAAGGTGTAGCTGGTGGGTCCTAGCAGTCAGGAGGGAACCATTTTTTTCACAAAATATGGCGGCCCGTCCGGTGGGTCCCTGCTGTCAGGTGGAGGAATAATTATTTTGCGCGTAATAAGGAGGCACTTCCTTGCGGCCGCTGTGGACACAGCTCTCAGCCACTCCACATACAATACTCTTCCGATGGAAGTCGGTCGTTGACCACATTAACCACGCAGCACCGAGGGCACCACGGCGGTGGACGAAGGCGAGGCCTAGGAAGGGGTAGACGCAGAGCTGGGGAAGACGCGGCAGTGGATGCACACATGCACAGGAGTAGGAGGGTTCACTGGTTTGGCTGCGGTGTGAGGCTGCCGTTGCCGCAGAATAACAGGGGGTGTGGGTGAGTAGAGGGATGTCCTGGCTAGCGGTGGGAGTAGTATGGAGGCGGTGAGGCCTCCGCGGCAGCATAGCCGGCCAAGGGAGGCAGGAGCAGGCGGCACGACCGGCGCTGCTTTGGGCAGCTGGAGCAAGAAGACCAGAGTTTGAAGAAGCACTATGGCCGTTGGATGGACATCATACGGTCACTGGAGTATTGACTAAGTTGACAAAGCCCTCCGTCCCCATCAACTTAGTAGACCCAGACGTCAGCCACCCACTATGGTGGGTCCCAGCTAGCAGGAGGTTATTCATTTTTTTGTGCATAATAAGGAGACACTTCCTTGCGTGCGAATATATAGTTGGTGGGTCCGACCTGTCAGCGGGGGGAACGTTTTTTTCACGAAATACAAAGGCCCTTCCGATGGGTCCCAGATATCAGCTGCAGGAATCATTATTTTGCATGTAATAAGGAGGAATTTCCTTGTGTGCGACCATGGACCCAGCTGTCAGCCTCTCCACGTGCAGTCCATGTCCGATGGAAGTTGTTCCATGACCACGTTGATCACGCCGCGCCGAGAGCACCAGGGCGGTGGACGACGGCGAGGCCTAGGAAGGGGACGACGTGGAGCCGGGGAAGACACGGTAGTGGATGCCCACGCGGAGAGGAGTAGGAGGGTTCACTGGTTCGGCTATGGTGTGAGGCTGCCATCGCCGTAAGGCCTGGCTAGCGGTGGGAGTAGTAGGGGCGGTGAGGCCTCAACGACAGCACAGCCGGCCATTGGAGGCAGGAGCAGGCGATCTCGCCGGCACTGGTTTGGCCGGCTAGTGCAAGAAGAGCAGCACTTGAAGAAGCAGCAGGACCGTTTGATTCAAATCCAACGGTTACTGCTGCTACAATCGTTTGTTGACTGAGTTGACAAGCCCTACGGATGCGTCAACTTAGTAGCCCCACAGGTCAGCCTCCCAACCGGTGTGCCCCAGATGTCAGTGGGAGGAATTATTATTTTCGCGTAATAAGGAGGCAGTTGATTGCGTGCAGCCAGGCCAGCGGAGGGAGTAGGGTGGGCCGGGGAAGCCTGCGCGCCATCACAGCGGGCCACAAGAGCAGGGAGCAGGCAGTCTCGCTAGCGCTAGTTTAGGCGGCTGGAGCAGGAAGATCAGAGATTGAAGAAGCACGTCGGCCGTTGGATGGACATCCAACAGTCACTGCTGCTAGAATCGTGTGTTGACTGACAAAGCCTTGCGTAAACAAGTCAGCCTTGAAATCTGTGGCGTGTATAGCCCATTTGCTATTATTTTTATAATTTTTAACCATTTTCTAATTCATATGGAAATTGTTGCAGCCCGTTTTCTATTTTTACAATTGCTTCCCATTTTCTGGTCAGTACCAGGGTTAAAAAATTAACTAAATATGTGCTAAATTTTGAAAATTCGCAAATTTTGGCTGGGGAACAAAATATTCTTAATCCAAAAATTAGTAGCCATACTAAAACAAATTTAAAAATAAATTAGTACTATGTCATGTTAAATCCAATGAAATACTATAAAATATCAATGAAAAAAAAACAAAAAAAGAAACTAATATCCCATTTACTATAATTTTTTTGGAATTTTCAACCCCTTTGATATTACTTTTAACAGACATTGACCATACTCTTTGGCCAGGCCGGAATGCATCCATCCTCGTCTTGAAAGATTTGGAGCCCAGTAAGTCGAAGAAAACAAATGGGCCTAGCTTGGGTATTCTTCAAAAAGAAATACTGGGTTACCTATTTTCCCAAAGAAAAACCTGTTGGGCTGGTCATGTTCTTAGACGGGCCATAGAGACCGCTGATACGTCCATTTTGCATCATGCTTTTATATCAAAATTTATTGCATTATAGGCTGTTATTTCACATTATGTCACAATACTTATGGCTATTCTCTCTTATTTTACAAGGTTTACATGAAGAGGGAGAATGCCGGCAGCTGGAATTCTGGGCTGGAAAACGAGCAAATATTGGAGGCCTATTCTGTGCAACTCCAAAAGTCCTGAAACTCCATGGAATATCTTAAAATAAATAAAGAAAAATCATCGGCAAAGATGAAGGCCAGGGGGCCCACACCCTGCTCACGAGGGTGCCCCCACCCCCTGGGGCGCGCCCCCCTACCTCGTGGGCCCCCTGGTGGCTCTCCGACACCCATCTTCTCCTATATGAAGTCTTTCGATGAGAAAAAATAGAAGGCAACCTTTCGGGACAAGACTCCGCCTCCACAAGGCGGAACCTTGGCGGAACCAATCTAGGGCTCCGGCAGAGCAGTTCTGCCGGGGACACTTCCCTCTGGAGGGGGAAATCATTGCCATCGTCATCACCAATGCTCCTATCATCTGGAGAGGGCAATCTCCATCAACATCTTCACTAGCACCATCTCATCTCCAAACCCTTGTTCATCTCTTGTATCCAATTTTTGTCTCCAAGTCCGGGATTGGTGCTAGTAGGTTGCTAGTAGTGTTGATTACTCCTTGTAGTTGATGCTAGTTGGTTTATTTGGTGGAAGATCATATGTTCAGATCCTTTATGCACATTATTACCCCTCTGATTATGAACATGAATATGCTTTGTGAGTAGTTACGTTTGTTCCTGAGGACAAGGGAGAAGTCTTGCTATTAGTAGTCATGTAAATTTGGTATTCGTTCGATATTTTGATGAGATGTATGTTGTCTAACCTCTAGTGGTGTTATGTGACCGTCGACTACATAACACTTCACCATTATTTGGGCCTGGAGGAAGGCATTGGGAAGTAATAAGTAGATGATGGATTTCTAGAGTGACAGAAGCTTAAACCCTAGTTTATGCGTTGCTTCGTGAGGGGCTGATTTGGATCCATATGTTTCATGTTATGGTTAGGTTTACCTTAATACTTTTGTTGTAGTTGCGGATGCTTTCAATAGAGGTTAATCATAAGTGGGATGCTTGGTGAAGTAAGAACAGCACCCAAGCACCGGTCCACCCACATATCAAATTATCAAAGTACCGAACGCGAATCATATGAGCGTGATGAAAACTAGCTTGACGATATTCTCATGTGTCCTCGGGAGCGCTTTTCCTATTATAAGAGTTTGTCCAGGCTTGGCCTTTGCTACAAAAAGGATTGGGCCACCTTGCTGCACTTTATTTACTTTTGTTACTTGTTGCTCGTTACAATTTATCTTATCACAAAACTGTCTGTTACCACTTATTTCAGTACTTGCAGGAAATACCTTGCTGAAAACTGCTTATCATTTCCTTCTGCTCCTCGTTGGGTTCGACACTCTTACTTATCGAAAGGACTACGATAAATCCCCTATACTTGTGGGTCATCAAGACTCTTTTCTGGCGCCGTTGCCGGGGAGTGAAGCGCCTTTGGTAGGTGGAATTTGGTAAGGAAAATTTATTTAGTGTGCTGAAATTTTCTGTCACTTGTTACTATGGAAAGTAATTCTCTGAGGGGCTTGTTCGGGGTATCTTCACCCCGTCCAGTAGAGCAAAGAGTTGCTCCTCAACCTACTCAACCTACTGAACCTATTGAAAATGAAACTCCTTTTGAGATTTCTTCGGGTATGATGGAAAAACTGCTAGCTAACACTTTTACAGGAGATGGAACAAGGCATCCTGATGAACATCTATGCTATGTGGATGATGTTTGTGGACTATTTAAGCTTGCAGGTATACCCGATGATGTTGTTAAAAATAAGACCTTCCCTTTATCTTTGAAGAGAGAAACATTGACATGGTACAGGCTATGTGATGATATGAGATCATGGAATTATAAAAGATTGAAATTGAAATTTCATTAAAAGTATTACCCTATGCATCTTGTTCATCGTGATCGCAATTATCTTATCTATACCTATACTAATTACAGACTCCCAAGAAATTATCACGTTAATTAGATTTTATGGACCGTTCATCTGGTGGGACCGAGTTATTACGGTGTAGATTAAACCATGTAATTTTCAGCCTCCACGCTAATGATTGTAAGCCTCCACGCTAATGTACAGTCCTAATAGCATATGATCAAAGTCCACCTCAAGATAAAAAAAACATGGACGTACAATCTCTAGAAAAAAAAAACAACTATAGTAGAGTCCTAATAGCATACATTCAGTTCCACACCAAGACGTACAATCTCTAACCCTCAGAACTTGATGCGTCCTCTACCCCCTCCCGCAAGCCGTCTTCTTCCGCCGCTCGCCCCTCCTCCTCCCATCTACCACAAGCCCACGTCACTCTCCCTACCAGAGGTCCGGGAACAACACGACGATAAAGCAGCAACCTCACTTCCTCTGATCGATCCACCTGTAGTACAATGTCAGCCACCCGCTGGCTGATCCGCGCTTGATCGGTACTTGCGTACAGCTGGTGCAAGCAACCCCAAAACACGCGGACGTACACAGCGGCCAGCCGGCAAGAAAATCAACGCACATGCAGGCACACGGGAAATTGCAGGATGGGGATGGGTACATATCTTAGTTTTCTGTATTGCTTCACTGGAAGATTACATAGCCTGGGTAAAGTATTGTAATGCCTCAGCTAGCAGACTATATAACCTATGATCAGATTACATGTACGTAGATGAACCAAAGCACCAGATGATGCCATGCGCGCCTATATGGACCATGATTATTATGGATAACGATGTGCCCCTTTCCCCCGTGTCCTCCAGGTCATCCCCGGGTGAGTGATTACAGCGCCAAAACACGAACATGTACACAGCTGGCCAGCCGGCAGGAAAATAAATACACATGGAGGCACACGAGAAATTGCTGGATGGCCACAAGTACGTACTTGCATTTTCTCTATTGCTCACTGGTAGATTAATAGCCTAAACGTATCTTAATGCCTCAGCTAGCTGACTATATAACATAAGATCAGATTACGTGTACGTACGGGAACCAAGACATATGATGATGTCATGCCTAATGGATCATGATTATTATTGCTAACGACGTGCCAACCTGTGTCATGTAGGTCATCCCGAGCGAGTGATTCCGAGGATATTCAACAATGTTGTAATTTAGTTCTGGATGAGTATTACAAAATAATTATCACGAGCAGCGGCCAGTACACTAGGGCGATCAAGTATAGTGATTATGGAATAGTTCGCTGGGTATAGGTTGGAATATAGTTCACAATCTTTTGAATGTGTGTTAATTGGTTGCTACTTGCCAGAAAAGGTTGCGGATAGGATAATTGTGCATCAATGAAGGTTGCAGCAGGTATGCAAGATCATCAGTGGATACAAGTTCCTTCAAATTCCCCATGCAAAAACACCAAGGGTTGTGCTTCAGTCTACCCGTCGGCAGGCGCACGTTCAAGGAGATAGTTCTCCTTTCTACTTGATCTAGTATGCATCCAAACTGTTACGTAAATATTTTAATCTTTACCTTCTTCGGACTTTAATATGGTCCTTACCATGTACAGTTGTAAGCTTAGAACATATATAAACAGAGTCCTTAAAATTTATATTATCTTTCCTAAAAAAAGAGCTGTCAATGGACTGGATAAATTCTAGATTGGATGATGCTAATTCCTTCCTCGGTGCAATCATATATATTTTAAGTTATGGCTTTTGCTCTCCAATTATTAGCACTCATTTTTTTTATGAAAAGCGTAGGAGAACAAGCCTGGACTCACTCGCATGTGCCTCATATATCTTTTAGTAAAATAGGATTGGATGCTTCAGATTATAAATTGTTAAGATGAGTTGATGTTGTAATCTCTTATATATTTAGTTATCCTACAATTTCACAAGTCATCAGAGTTTTTGAAGCAAAGAAACGTATTTTTCTAGATCAAACATAGTATATTTACTAATGAAGAAACCTTTCTCACATTTATTTTAATATGAGTGTGTTATTAACTCTTTTGTCATGCAAATTATGATCCCACCTCAGAATCAAATGGAAAATATGTTCTGCCCAGCGATGAAGTACTAAGCTACTCCTTCTGTATTTTCCATATCGTGTAATTTTTGTTGATTCAATTAGTTGCATGCCCAATTATTTTCTGCCAAGAATCATCATCATACTGTAAACCTAGAATATATATTAGCCAGCCCATAGAGCTATTGCTACATTTTAACTTGGCAGGAGTTGTCTGTTGGTGCACCTCTTTTATATCTATTTAAGATTTTTTTTCTTAGGATTACGAAGCAAAGCTACATGTAAATTTACTCTAAGGTATATCCTTCTATTAAAAAGACACAGTTGGGGGCAAGTTGAAGAGAAAAAATGTTTCTCAAATAACTTTTTATTTTTTAGTTCATCTATCAATATCAGGAAACTATATTAATCTCATCCTACTCTACTTCTCTTATTTGTGATTATATAGTCTTATTTTGTTTATACTTTGTAAAGCAGTGTGCATCTCATGTACTGACATCCAGTATGATGCGTCAGATTTGTACAAAAGTTTGAATATTTGATAGTACTTCCACTTGATCTCCAGGATTCGGAAAATAATTAAATGGCTTCTACTGGTGGATTCAAGGACGATATTGATAGCAAAAGTTTGTCTAAGATTGTACTTCATAGTAAAGGTTTTGATAATTGTACAAAACTGTGATAGTTTTTGGGAATTGATTATTTTGATAGTTACAACAGCTAGAGGTGCAAGATTGTAAATTATCTAACTAATTTGGATGATTCTCTTTTGTGATGCTCACTATGTACTTTCAGATGTTCGACTTGGATAATATAGAATCAGTATGCATGAAGAAACCATGTATTCCTAAAATTTTGAGGAATGGCGGTAACAAAAAGGCACGTGTTTGTTTAGGTATTCTCTAGAATTGCAAGACTATATACTCATGTTGCTCTATCTCTTTATATTTAATAAAGAAGTGTGATGTTGTATTATATGTGCCCAGAGTTGTATGATTTCCAAACATTATTGACTGTGATTTTCATGAGCTATTGGCACATGTCAAAGAAAATATATATATTATATGTGGTAAAACACACTATTATCATTATGAATAAATGCAAAATTAATTGGGTGTATGGATAAAATATTTTGCTTTAATAATAAACTTTTGAGAGCTTTAATACAAACCATAGTTTAAATGCATAACCAATATTTAGAGATATATTTTACTAAGCTACTATCCAAATAACTAGGCCGTGCGTTTGCACGGGTTAACGACTAGTATTTACTAATTGGAGGCACCAAACGAGCCATCACAGTAATCCACATCATTAAAAATATATGAACCGTTGATCTAGGTAACCGATCCATCTTAACCCCTGATTTACGTTAATTTTGTGGAGAAAAAAAAAACCCACCTACACGTAACAATGGTATTTTAGTACCCTAGAAGAAAAATTGATATTTGGTAATCTGAAACCTTACGTTACCTTTGTGGAGAAAAGGAAGAGCTAACCTGCAAGTAATGACCCTTCAAGGAAAAAACTACAAGTAACGATCTGTTATTTAGTATACGTAGAAACACTTTCTGGACATTACATCTAATTAGCTTTTAACCGTAGGATTGTTAGATGAGGTGATGAATCTTTGACGGTAAGGATGAAAACATGACAAATATGAATCTCTTTTCTGATCTCTCTATTAATCATGTCTCCAGCTCACGCCGCCGCTGGCTTCTATCAATTACTTAGGTCAATCGAGGCTGGCTTCTACGTGCTTCTCTCGCTGGAAAAGCTTCATGCCGATCGCACCGGGAAAGAATCAAGCTAGCTTGCTTCATCACCGTTGACAAGTCAACGCTGCATGCCAGTACGATCAGGTTCCTTTTTCCATCAACCATATCTCTCACGTGCATGTCTTAGCAAACGAAAGGAATCGATCTGAATTACCTGTACATACGTATGCGCATACGTAGTTACGTACAAGCGTATTTAAGTGGGATCAATCAAGATTATCTTCTGCTTAGGAATTGACCTTGGCTGTGTGTATATGTCTTCTTCATAGACGAAAATTAGGTTCTTATTAGCCGTGCGACATGAGTCACGAGCTGTGCCAATAGTCCTCTGTTTCTCTCGCTGGACAACGTCCGTCCGGCTCCTTCTCTTTTTACTGTTGTCGCTAAACACGATGATCTTCCTCGGCTTTCCAGGTGTGCACTCAGGTTGCACCACTTCGCAGAGAACTGAGGCAGGGGCTAATTCCTGCTTATTGGGACGTACAAGAGGACGACAAACACATCTAGCCACCGGAGACAAGCAGTACTTCAATAATAAATCCATCTGTTAAATATGAAAAAAAAATCTGGAAGTTCCCAGCACGCAAATGTCCATGTATATGTAACACTGGACTTCAAATATTTAGTGGATTATGAAACAAAATTACTTATTGTGCATCTGAAATAGCAAATAGTCCAGAAAAGTGCGAGTGCATTTGTCTTCCAGCGTATCATACGAATAAATCTATTTTATGATGTAGTGTAAAGTTTGGGGGTACACAGCTACATGTACATTCAAAGTAAGACATGTGTTACCTAATATTTTAGGGCTTGGGAACACTCAGTTAGTAAATATGCAGATGAAGATATTGGTGAGTATTTCCATGATGTCATGTAGTATATTTTTCATTGTTACGCTTTGTATTTTCTGAACATGCTTTCATATGTACTGCAAGTAAATATCTACAAACCACTCCTGTACAAAATAGAACATGAAAATAAAACATTACTTCGAAATAATTATGTGAACCATAGATATATGTAAATTCTACGATCATGAATTCATTGACAATAATATATATCCTTTTAAGAATATATATCGTTTTTCCACATGATAGTAAATACACACTGTTGCATGTTCGCAACGATTTAAAACGGTGTTCAATTATTATTTCAAATTCCATAGCTTATAAATATTGCATGCAACAAATGTTAGCTAAACTATAACTCAGAAACATCTATTTAAAAATTGTCTAGCCCGTGCGAACGCACGGGTTGACGACTAGTATATATAATTTTTGGCCTCGCGAAGGAGAAAGCATCGCTCAAGCTTGGGGGAGGCTTAAATCAATGTTATATTCATGCCCCAATCATGAGCTCCCAAGAGAAGTAATTATGCAAAGTTTTTATGCTCGGCTTTCTGATAACAATCGCACCATGCTCGATACTTCTTGTGCTAGCTCTTTTATGATGAAGACTATTGAATTTAAATGGAATTTATTGGATAGAATTAAACGCAACTCTGAAGATTGGGACCTCGACGAAGGTAAGGAGTCAGGTATGACACCTAAGTTTGATTGTGTTAAATCTTTTATGGATATCGATATTTTCCGTAAGTTTAGCACTAAATAAGGACTTGACTTTGAGATAGTAGCTTCTTTCTATGAATCCTTTGCTACTTATGTTGATCTCCCCAAGGAGAAGTGGTTTAAATATCATCCTCCCATAGAAGTAAAAGTAGCTGCACCTATTAAAGTTGAAGAAAAGACTGTCACTTATAATGATCCTATTGTTCCCACTTCTTATGTTGAGAACCCGTCTTTTCCTGTTAGAATGAAGGATCATGCTAAAGCTTCAACTGTTGTTCGCAAAAGCAATATTAGAACTTATACACCTCCTGAGCAAGTCAAAGTAGAACCCAACATTGCTATTGTTAAAGATCTCTTGTCTGATAATATTGATGGGCATGTTATTCAATTCCAGGGTGAAACTGCTAGAATTGCTAAACCTTGTGCTAGAGATAAACATAGACCTGTGGTAGGCGTGCCTGTTATTTCTGTTAAAATAGGAGATCATTGTTATCATGGCTTATGTGATATGGGTGCTAGTGCTAGTGTAATACCCATTGACTTATACAGAGAAATTATGCATGATATTGCACCTGCTGAGTTAGAAGATATTGATGTTACAATTAAACTTTCTAATAGAGATACTATTTCACCAGTGGGAATTGTTAGAGATGTTGAAGTCTTGTGTGGCAAAACCAAATATCCCACTGATTTTCTTGTTCTTGGTTCTCCACAAGATAGTTTTTGTCCCATTATATTTGGTAGACCCTTCTTGAATACTGTTAATGCTAAGATAGACTGCGAAAAGAATGTCGTTACTATTGGCTTGGATGATATGGTTCATGAGTTTAATTTCTCTAAATTTAGTAAACAACATCGTGAAGAAGAATCGCCTAGTAAGGATGAAATTATTGGTCTTGCTTCTATTGCCGTACCTCCTAGTGATCCTTTAGAACAATATTTGCTAGACCATGAAAATGATATGTTCATGAATGAAAGAAGGGAAATAGATGAAGTATTCTTTAAACAGGAACCTATTCTGCAACACAATTTGTCTGTTGAAATCCTAGGGGATCCTCCTCCACCCAAGGGTGATCCCGTGTTTGAGCTTAAATCGTTGCCTGATAATCTTAAATATGCTTATCTTGATGAAAAGAAAATATATCATGTTATTATTAGTGCTAACCTTTCAGAACATGAAGAAGAAAGATTATTGACAACTCTAAAGAAGCACCGTGCCGCTATTGGAGATACACTAGATGATCTTAAGGGCGTTAGTCCCACTCTATGTCAACATAAAATAAAATTGGAAGCGGATGCCAAACCAGTTTGTGATCCTCAACGGCGTTTGAATCCTAAAATGAAAGAATGGGTAAGAAAAGAAATACTCAAGCTTCTGGAGGCAGGTATAATTTATCCCGTTGCTGATAGTCAGTGGGTAAGTCATGTCCATTGTGTCCCTAAGAAGGGAGGTATTACTGTTGTCCCTAATGATAAGGATGAATTGATTCTGCAAAGAATTATCACAGGCTATAGGATGGTAATTGATTTCCGCAAATTAAATAAAGCTACTAAGAAGTATCATTACCCCTTACCTTTTATTGATCAAATGCTAGAACGATTATGCAAACATACACATTATTGCTTTCTAGATGGTTATTCTGGTTTCTCTCAAATACCTGTGTCGGCTAAAGATCAATCAAAGACTACTTTTACATGCCCTTTTGGTACTTTTGCTTATAGACGTATGCCTTTTGGTTTATGTAATGCACCTGCTACCTTTCAAAGATGCATGCTGACCATATTCTCTGACTTTTGTGAAAAAAATTGTGAGGTTTTCATGGACGATTTTTCCGTCTATGGTTCCTCTTTTGATGATTGCTTGACCAATCTTGATCGAGTTTTGCAGAGATGTGAAGAAACTAATCTTGTCTTGAATTGGGAAAAGTGCCACTTTATGGTTAATGAAGGTATTGTCTTGGGGCACAAAGTTTCTGAAAGAGGTATTGAAGTTGATAAAGCCAAAATTGATGCTATTGAAAAGATGCCATGTCCCAAGGACATCAAATGTATAAGAAGTTTCCTTGGTCACGCCGGATTTTATAGGAGGTTCATTAAGGACTTCTCAAAAATATCTTGGCCTCTAACTAATTTATTACAAAAAGATGTGCCATTTGTCTTTGATGATGATTGCGTAGAAGCATTTGAAATACTTAAGAAAGCATTAGTCTCTGCACCTGTTGTTCAGCCACCTGATTGGAATTTACCCTTTGAAATTATGTGTGATGCTAGTGATTATGTTGTAGGTGTTGTTCTAGGGCAAAGAGTTGATAAGAAATTAAATGTTATCCATTATTCTAGTAAGACTCTGGATAGTGCTCAAAGAAATTATGCTACTACCGAAAAGGAACTTTTAGCAGTTGTATTTGCTTGTGATAAGTTCAGACCTTATATTGTTGATTATAAAGTAACTATTCACACTGATCATGCTGCTATTAAATATCTTATGGAAAAAAAGGATGCAAAACCTAGACTCATTAGATGGGTTCTCTTGCTACAAGAATTTGATTTGCATATTGTTGATAGAAAAGGAGCTGAGAACCCCGTTGTAGACAACTTATCTAGGTTAGAGAATGTTCTTGATGACCCGCTACCTATTGATAATAGCTTTCCTGATGAACAATTAAATGTCATAAGCACTTCTTGTAGCACTCCTTGGTATGCTGATTATGCTAATTATATTGTCGCTAAATTTATACCACCTAGCTTCACATACCAACAAAAGAAAAAGTTTTTCTATGATTTGCGACATTACTGTTGGGATGGCCCACATCTTTATAAAGAAGGAGTAGATGGTGTTATTAGACGTTGTGTACCTGAGCATGAACAGGAACAGATCCTACGCAAGTGTCACTCCGAAGCTTATGGAGGACACCACGCTGGAGATAGAACTGCACATAAGGTGTTGCAATCTGGTTTTTATTGGCCTACTCTCTTCAAGGATGCCCGTAAGTTTGTTTTGTCTTGCGATGAATGTCAAATAATTGGTAATATTAGTAGACGTCGAGAAATGCCTATGAATTATTCACTTGTTATTGAACCATTTGATGTTTGGGGCTTTGATTATATGGGACCTTTTCCTGCCTCTAATGGATATACACATATTTTAGTTGTTGTTGATTACGTTACTAAGTGGGTAGAAGCTATTCCAACTAGTAGTGTTGATCATAACACCTCTATTAAAATGCCTAAGGAAGTTAGTTTTTCGAGGTTTGGAGTCCCTAGATATCTTATGACTGATGGTGGTTCACATTTTATTCATGGTGCTTTCCGTAAAATGCTTGCTAAATATGACGTTAATCATAGGATCGCATCTCCATATCACCCGCAGTCTAGTGGTCAAGTAGAATTGAGCAATATAGAGCTCAAATTAATTTTGCAAAAGACTGTTAATAGGTCTAGAAAGAATTGGTCCAAGAAACTAGATGACGCATTATGGGCCTATAGGACTGCATATAAGAATCCTATGGGTATGTCTCCGTATAAAATGGTTTATGGAAAAGCTTGTCACTTACCTCTCGAACTAGAACATAAGGCATATTGGGCTATTAAAGAGCTCAACTATGATTTCAAACTTGCCGGTGAGAAGATGTTATTTGATATTAGCTCACTTGACAAATGGAGAACCCAAGCTTATGAAAATGCCAAGTTGTTTAAAGAAAAAGTTAAAAGATGGCATGCCAAAAGGATACAAAAGCGTGAGTTTAATGTAGGTGATTATGTATTGCTATACAACTCTCGTTTAAGATTTTTTGCAGGAAAACTTCTCTCCAAATGGGAAGGTCCCTACGTTATCGAGGAGTTCTATCGTTCCGGTGCCATAAAAATCAGCAACTTTGAAGGCACAAATCCGAAGGTGGTAAACGGTCAAAGGATCAAGCACTATATCTCAGTTAATCCTATAAATGTTGAAACCAATATTATTGAAACCGTAACCCCGGAGGAATACATAAGGGACACCTTCCAGATCGTCCCAGACTCCGAAAAGAAATAGGTATGTGGTACGATAAGTAAACCGACTCCAAAACAATTTTTAAGGCAATATTTCTCTGTTTTGGAATATTTAGAAAAATAGAAAAATAAGTGGCAGTCTGGGAAGGACACGAGGCCTCCAGGAGGGTGGACAGCGCGCTCTACCCCCTGGGCGCGCCCCCCTACCTCGTGACCACCTCATGTGCTCTCCGGACTCCGTTTTCTTGCACGATGCGTATTTTGGTCGGTAAAAATTCATTATATATACTCCCGAAGGTTTTGACTCTCGTATCACACAAATATCCTCTATTTTTGTTTCAAGCTGTTCCTGCTGCAGATTAGAGCAAGATGTCTTCTCAAGAGTCAATCAGGGAGAGCCGGATATCTAACCTGGCACCGGAACCAAGGGCATACAGCGACGCTGACCACTTTGGGCCAGCAACGGAGGAAGAGATGGAGGCTGACCTGATGAGGGTAGATGCCATGGAAGATCAAGAAGTCACCTCTCGCCTCCGAGCTGGGTTTACGATGGGGGTACTACAGAGCTCAGCTATTCCAAACTCGGTTATCCCTTCTAATGTTAGATTTCTTTCTTATGAAAATATGAGGAGGAGTGTCTCTTGTTCTCCCGCAGCTATGCAACACCCTTGGGTACAAGGAGCTTTAGCCGTTACAGGAAAGCTTCACAAGGAAGTAATGGACCTCAAGCAGCAAGTCAATAAGCTCGAGGAGGAGAACCGTATCTTGAGGGGAATCATCGCCAAGAATATTAAGCCAACAACAAAGAAGGAGATATAATCACATGGGTATGGGCACTCCCCTTGGCAACAAAGAAGGAGATATAATCACATGGGTATGGGCTTGGGGGAGGTGCCCTGGTATCGTATCACCATCACAACTCCTATCTTTGCCGTTTTTCTTAGTTCGATCTATTTAGTAGTATCTTGATTTAGTAGAATAAAGTCATGGCATGATCTAGTTTTGAGTTTTGCTTTATGATCCTTCTTTGTAATCGATTCTGTGAGCTATATAATAAAGATTATTGTTGAGGCAAGGGCTTGATTATTTTGCCATGATCTTGGGTGAATAGAAGAAAAAGAATAAAAAGAATCAAAGAGTTCATATTGATCTTATTGAAAGTAATGACTTCACATAGAAAGAGTATGATGATTAAAGTTTGTTGGGAGTTGGCAAATATAGCTTTGGTCATCATTGTAATTAATAGGAAGTAATAAGGAAAGAGAGGTTTCACATATAGATATATTATCATTGACATCTTTTATGATTGGGAGCACTCATTAAAATATGACATGCTAAAGAGTTGAGGTTGGACAAGGAAGACAACATAATGAGTTATGTTTTCTTACATCTGAGATAAAGTATGTTGTCATGGATCCTCTAACGTGTTGAGCTTGCCTTTCCCCCTCATGCTAGCCAAATTCTTAGCACTAAGTAGAAATACTACTTGTGCTTCCAAATACCCTTAAACCAGTCTTACCATGAGAGTCCACCATATCTACCTATGGATTGAGTAAGATCCTTCAAGTAAATTGTCATCGGTGCAAGGAATAAAAATTGCTCTCTATATATGCATGACTTATTAGTGCGGAGAAATAAACTTTGTACGAACTTGTTGTGGACGTAATAAAAGCGACGGACTACATAATAAAGGTCCACATACAATGGGCAATATAAAGTGACGTTCTTTTGCATTAAGATTTTGTGCATCAACCCTAAATGTGCATGACAACCTCTGCTTCCCTCTGTGAAGGGCCTATCTTTTATTATTATCCTCTACTTTATGCAATTGTCACGGTGATCTTCACCTTTCCTTTTTCATTTTATCCTTTGGCAAGCTCAGCATGTTGGAAAGAACATGATATATATATATATCTAATTGGATGTAGGGGAGCAGGAATTATTATTGTTGACATTACCCTTGAGGTAAAAGGTTGTGGGGCAAAACTATAAGCCCCTATCTTTCTCTGTGTCCAATTAAAACTCCGTAACCAAAAGTATCGCGTGAGTGTTAGCAATTATGAAGGACTAAGTGATAGTTGAGTATGTGGACTTGCTTTTAAGCTCTGACATAGACTCTTTCCGATGTTATGATAAATTGCAATTGCTTCAATGACTGAGGTTATAATTTGTTGGTGCTCAATAAGGTTTCTGATTCATACTTTTGCTTTGTGAATTGATCATCACTTGAACATAAGTAGTCATATGAAAAAATCTATATATGTTGTTGTTATGGAAATAATCATGATGCCTTCATGTCCGTATTTTTATTTTTATCGACGCCTCTTCCTCTAAACACGAGGACATATTTATTGTTATCGGCTTTTCGCTTGAGGACAAGCGAGGTCTAAGCTTGGGGGAGTTGATACGTCCATTTTGCATCATGCTTTTATATCAATATTTATTGCATTATGGGCTGTTATTTCACGTTATGTCACAATACTTATGGCTATTCTCTCTTATTTTACAAGGTTTACATGAAGAGTGAGAATGCCGGCAGCTGGAATTCTGGGCTGGAAAAGGAGAAAATATTGGAGGCCTATTCTGTGCAACTCCAAAGTCTTGAAACTCCACAGAATATCTTAAAATAAATAAAGAAAAATCGTCGCCAAAGATGAAGGCCAGGGGGCCCACACCCTGCTCACGAGGGTGGGGGGCGCCCCCCCACTAGGGCGCGCCCCCTACCTCGTGGGCCCCCTGGTGGCTCTCCGACGCCCATCTTCTCCTATATGAAGTATTTTGATGAGAAAAAAAGAGAAGGCAACCTTTCGGGACGAGACTCCGCCGCCACGAGGCGGAACCAATCTATGGCTCCGGCAGAGCTGTTCTGCGGGGGACACTTCCCTCCGGGAGGGGGAAATCATCACCATCGTCATCACCAACCCTCCTCTCATCGGGAGAGGGCAATCTCCATCAACATCTTCACCAGCACCATCTCATCTCCAAACCTTAGTTCATCTCTTGTATCCAATTCTTGTCTCCAAGTCCGAGATTGGTGCTAGTAGGTTGCTAGTAGTGTTGATTACTCCTTGTAGTTGATGCTAGTTGGTTTATTTGGTGGAAGATCATATGTTCAGATCCTTTATGCATATTATTACCCCTCTGATTATGAACATGAATATGCTTTGTGAGTAGTTACGTTTGTTCCTGAGGACAAGGGAGAAATCTTGCTATTAGTAGTCATGTGAATTTGGTATTCGTTCGATATTTTGATGAGATGTATGTTGTCTAACCTCTAATGGTGTTATGTGAACATCGACTACATAAAACTTCACCATTATTTGGGCCTAGAGGAAGGCATTGGGAAGTAATAAGTAGATGATGGGTTGCTAGAGTGACATAAGCTTAAACCCTAGTTTATGTGTTGCTTCGTGAGGGGCTGATTTGGATCCATATGTTTCATGCTATGGTTAGGTTTACCTTAATACTTTTGTTGTAGTTGCGGATGCTTGCAATAGAGGTTAATCATAAGTGGGATGCTTGTTCAAGTAAGAACAGCACCCAAGCACCGGTCCACCCACATATCAAATTATCAAAGTACCGAACGTGAATCATATGAGCGTGATGAAAACTAGCTTGACGATATTCCCATGTCCAGGCTTGTCCTTTTCTACAAAAAGGATTGGGACACCTTGCTGCACTTTATTTACTTTTGTTACTTGTTGCTCATTACAATTTATCTTATCACGAAACTATCAGTTGCCACTTATTTCAGTACTTGCAGAAAATACCTTGCTGAAAACTGCTTATCATTTCCTTCTGCTCCCCGTTGGGTTCGACACTCTTACTTATTGAAAGGACTACGATAGATCCCCTATACTTGTGGGTCATCAACCGCACAACCCAGTTTATAGCCTGCTCCTCCGAATTACTACTCTAAAAAAAGTTGTGCAATTCTGTCGTTAATTGACTATACGTTAAAAATGATGTGGGTCCCGGATATCAGTAGGGTGGATTAGAGTAAAAAAAACGAGGGGTGCATCTGGGTAGTAAAAGAGGCGCTTGCTTGTGTTCGGGAGTGGACCTGGTGGGTCCGTACTGTCATACTCACAACTACGGTTCTGTCCCAATTCACTATGTTGACAGGGACCGTTTCGAAAAAAAACTATTTTGACAGGGCCGGACGGCGGCGACGCGGCGAGCGCACCAAGCCGGAGGATAAAGTGATGTCGCCAATGTGCTGGGCTGGGTTGGACATTCTTATTGAAAAATAAAAATGGACCGGAACTATTTACGATGTTGACTACGATTTGCATGGGTCCGCTGGTTGCAGGAATAAAATGCTGGGAGAAAGAAGACTAGTCGCTATATTTGCCTAAGAATAATATCGACTGAATGTAACGACACTATCATAGAAAATAATATCCTCCTGTTAAATCATGAATTTAAAGAACTGGTGCATGAGCATTTAGCTTTACTTATTTTTGTTTAGGGGACCGTGAGCATGTACCTGGGCCAGATGCATGTGAGATCCTCCCTTCCAGTTAATTATGGGCTCCTATATTGGGCCTTCATCAGTGGGCTGCATGTTATCAACAAGTGGAAAATGTGTTCCATACAAAAAATACTATGCATTACGTACGGTACGGGGCACTAAGGGTCGAACTGTGCAACGACATCCAAAACATTGTGTTTGTCATTCTAACAACACATTTATTCAACTAACAGATGAAATATACTACTGATTGTACATTGAAAACAGCAGCAGCAGCAACCAGGGCTGGGGGTGCAACAGAAGCAGTAAGTAGGCCAGAAGAGTGAAGATGCAACTCTCTCTTCCAAACTAAACATCAGCCATTATTACAAAAGGGCTACCAAAAAAGAACAAGTGTATGCATCAAGCTAAATAAATATCCTACTACACCAAGTGTACGCACCAAACTAACTGGCTCAGTTAGATGTTACTATTTATTAAGCTGTGGAGATTGGCTGATGGCTTGAACCAGATGGGTGCCTGACAGGGGAAGCTCTAGCCAGCAGGTCGAAGTCTGATACTTGCGACCCTCTCTCCTACTTTGGGCTGCAGAGCGTGGCGACACATATTATGGTATGGCGCATGCAGAGATGCATGGTACGCTGTGTACGCACAGTTTTGCCTGATGAACGAAACCGCACTCCCATCATGATCCTTGCCGTCGGTTATCTCCTAGTTAATCGGATAATTCAGTCCGACAAACAAAGAGCGTGTACCAAGGCTACCTACCAGCCTCCAGTCAAAAATTCCTAAAGGCCCAGAGAAGTTGGGATCCTGCTCAAAGACCTTGCAGTCACTGTGATTGTATTCCGCGAAACATCACGTCCGGTACGTGCGAACGATCATCAATCATTCGTCGTCGTCTGATCGAGCCAGGAAGCACCTGCAACTGCCATGCCGCTTTTCTTTGAAAGGTTCTAGGATTAGGAAGGGTAGGGACACCAGGCGGGCTACAACATCATATCAAGTTGGAGTCAAATAAAAAAGGGCTCTTGATGTAGTCAATCTTCAGAACAACATGTTATGAGCATGAATATTTTTTCAGTAAATGTTGATAGTAATATAAGCAAGCCATCATGATATCATAGGAAAGTAATATACTGCTGTAACAACCGATTGTAGTGATGACTGGAGTAGGCCAGCAATACGTCCAGCCATACACGGAGTCGACAGCGTAAATGAAACCCTTGTGTTCAATGGCATCAGAGAACCATGGAGGATGTATGATCCTGCGATGGACATGCAAATTTATCCACTTAATGCAGCGACCTGTCAGATAGGCGAGACCGCGGTTTAAGAACGCAATTAGCCTGAAGTCTTCATAATTCACAGATCTTGTGGGCACTTGGCAGATTACAACCTTGAGCAAATCAAACTTGGTATCATGTTGGCTACTGTAAGATTCCGAGTATTCTGGGCCACGGTGCCAAAGCAATGCAGTGTTAATCGAACGAAGGGGCATCAATCGCTGTGTGTAGACCTCCACGAGCATCCAGCTGCCGCGACCGTTGACGAGCACCATCCAAGACATGTTCATGCCGACCCAGTACATACCGTTAATGTAGTTGAGGGTGACGGGGATCAGATCACATTCAAGGGGGTTGATGCTCGCCACCCTACGATCGTTATGTTGCGTGACACGCCGCTTCTGAAAATCAGGCAGCATCAGCAAGCAAGGAGCTGGCTTAAAAAGCTCCGGCCTGAGGGCTTTCAGTAAGGTACAGCCCCGACGAGCACGCGGCGAGCGGCATGGTACTGAGATTGTCCACACGCAAAACAATGAGCTTGATTACCTCTGTAAGGAGCGAATTCCAGCCACTCTTTTGGCGGACGCTGCTTGGTTCTGCCATTGTTAGTGCTTGGGTTTCGGACGAGGGGGGAGGCGCCTTAGCGGGGATGGAATATTGGACGAGATTATGTGCGGACAAAGATGGAGAATGGAATATGTGTTGTGGGAAGTGGACAGGTGATGATGACTATAGCACGCCGCTTGACTTATGAAACACATACCAGCAGCGTAGGGTCATATCGATGCCAGACAACTAGCTTGAGTGATCATTGTATTGGCACTCCCTACAGTACCTACTACTATGCCCTAACTTGCTTGAGTAGAGTAGTAGAGTAGGACTCTGCTCTACTACTAGCACCGGAGGAGTAGTATATTTTAATCTAAAATAGTTACAAACTTCAATGCCCGAGCGTGGAACGACTACGAACCGTGCTCAAAGACCGTCTCTACGTGGTGTTTGGAATTATATGCAAAAAAATAGCAAGATGCACGTGCATTGCACGACACACCATCATCACCAACTCGGTTTTTTCTCTACTCCTACTCCTATAAAAGACTCAGTTGGTGATGATGGAGGCGAGGAGGCGTGTTCAGCCAGGCATGCAGCGGACGGTGCAGTACTATTCGATTTGTTATAAAAAACAAAGAAGAGTAGTATAGATAGAGAATTAGGGAGGAGAACGAGGTTGTGGGCGATAAGGATGAACGAGGCAAGGCCTAATCTATAAATGTGTCGAGAGGTGCGGGTATCTTTTGTAAAATTGTCATAGTTGACTTTCTATCCGTTAGATATAGATTGTACGGTCTATATTACAAGATTCCAGGCATACCATCATCACTAACTCGGTTTTCTATAAGAGTAGATATAGATAGATAGAGACTAGGGAGTACTAGTAAGGACACCATCTACTGCTTCGTGTGCTACTCCTGCGCTACATTCGGCGGCCGCAACTGAAGGAAATATGCCCTAGTGGCGATAATAAAGTTATTATTTATTTCCTTATTTCATGATAAATGTTGGTTATTCATGCTAGAATTGTATTAACCGGAAACTTAGTACATGTGTGAATACATAGACAAGCATAGTGTCACTAGTATGCCTCTACTTGACTAGCTCATTGATCAAAGATGGTTGAGTTTCCTAACCATGGATATGAGTTATCATTTGATCAGTTGGATCACATTATTAGGACAATGATGTGATTGAGTAGACCCATTCCGTTAGCTTAGCACTTGATCGTTTAGTATGTTGCTATTGCTTTGTTCATGACTTATGAATGTTCCTATGACTATGAGATTATGCAACTCCCGTTTACCGAAGGAAAACTTTGTGTGCTACCAAACATCACAACATAACTGGGTGATTATAAAGGTGCTCTACATGTGTCTCCGAAGGTACTTGTTGAGTTGGCGTATTTCGAGATTAGGATTTGTCACTCCGATTGTCGGAGAGGTATCTCTGGGCCCTCTCGATAATGCACATCACTATAAGCCTTGCAAGCAATGTGAGTAATGGGTTAGTTGCGGGATGATGCATTACATAATGAGTAAAGAGACTTGCCGGTAACGAGATTGAACTAGGTATTGAGATACCGACGATCGAATCTCAGGCAAGTAACATACCGATGACAAAGGGAACAACATATGTTGTTATGCGGTTTGACCGATAAAGATCTTCGTAGAATATGTGGGAACCAATATGAGCATCCAGGTTCCGTTATTGGTTATTGACCGGAGACGTGTCTCGGTCATGTCTACATAGTTCTTGAACCCGTAGGGTCCATCACGCTTAAAGTTCGGTGACGATTTATATTATGAGTTATGCGTTTTGATGTACCGAAGGAGTTCGGAGCCACGTATGAGATCAGGGACATGACGACTAGTCTCTAAATGGTAGAGACATAAAGATCGATATATTGGACGACTATATTCGGACATCGGAAAGGTTCCGAGTGATTCGGGTATTTTTCGGAGTATCGGAGAGTAACGGGAATTCGTATTGGGCCTTAATGGGCCATACGGGAAAGGAGAGAAAGGCCTCAAAGGGTGGCCACACCCCTCCCCATGGACTGGTCCGAATTGGACTAGGGAGGGGGGCGCCCCTTCCTTCCTTCTCCTTCTCCCTTCCCTTTTTCCTATTCCATCTGGGAGGTGGAATCCTACTAGGAATAGGGAGTCCTAGTAGGACTCCACACTTTGGCGTGCCCTATGAGGGCCGGCCTCCTCCTCCCTCCATCCTTTATGTACGTGGACAGGGGGCACCCCATAGACACACAAGTTGATTTGTTGATCTCTCCCAGCTGTGTGCGGTGCCCCCCTCCACCATATTCGACTTCGGTCATATTGTAGTGGTGCTT
Organism: Triticum aestivum; assembly: GCF_018294505.1. Lineage (NCBI taxonomy): Eukaryota > Viridiplantae > Streptophyta > Magnoliopsida > Poales > Poaceae > Triticum > Triticum aestivum. The sequence goes on along the minus strand of NC_057801.1, from coordinate 800,726,740 downwards.
AGACGAATCCCATGTGTCGGTAGCAACATCATCACCGTCATCACGCCGTCGTGCTGAAGGAACTTTCCCGTGAAGCTCTGCTGGATCGGAGTTCGCGGGACGTCGTCGAGTTGAACATGTGCTGAACTCGGAGGTGCCGTACGTTCGGTACTTGGATCGGTCAGATCGTGAAGACGTACGACTACATCGACCATGTTGTGCTAACGCTTCCGCATTCGGTCTACGAGAATACGTGGACTCACTCTCCTCGCTCATTGCTATGCATCACCATCATCTTGCGTGTGCGTAGGAATTTTTTTGAAATTACTACGTTCCCCAACAGTGGCATCCGAGCCAGGTTTATGCGTAGATGTTATATGCACGAGTAGAACATATGTGAGTTGTGGGCGATACAAGTCATACTGCTTACCAGCATGTCATACTTTGGTTTGGCGGTATTGTTGGATGAAGCGGCCCGGACCGACATTACGCGTATGCTTATGCGAGACTGGTTCTACCGACGTGCTTTGCACATAGGTGGCTGGTGAGTGTCAGTTTCTCCAACTTTAGTTGAACCGAGTGTAGCTACGCCCGGTCCTTGACAAGGTTAAAACAGCACTAACTTGACGAAATATCATTGTGGTTTTGATGCGTAGGTAAGAACGGTTCTTGCTCAGCCCGTAGCAGCCACGTAAAACTTGCAACAACAAAGTAGAAGATATCTAACTTCTTTTTATAGGGCATGTTGTGATGTGATATGGTCAAGGCATGATGCTATATTTTATTTTATGAGATGATCATGTTTTGTAACCGAGTTATTGGCAACTGGTAGGAGCCATATGGTTGTCGCTTTATTGTATGCAATGCGATCGCCCTGTAATTGCTTTACTTTATCACTAAGTGGTAGTGATAGTCGTAGAAGCAATTGTTGGCGAGACGACAACGATGCTACGATGGAGATCAAGGTGTCGCGCCGGTGATGGTGGTGATCATGACGGTGCTTTGGAGATGGAGATCACAAGCACAAGATGATGATGGCCATATCATATCACTTATATTTGATTGCATGTGATGTTTATCTTTTATGCATCTTATCTTGCTTTGATTGACGGTAGCATTATAAGATGATCTCTCACTAAATTTCAAGATAAAAGTGTTCTCCCTGAGTACGCACCGTTGCCAAAGTTCGTCGTGCCCAGACACCACGTGATGATCGGGTGTGATAAGCTATACGTCCATCTACAACGGGTGCAAGCCAGTTTTGCACATGCTGAATACTCAGGTTAAACTTGACGAGCCTAGCATATGCAGATATGGCCTCGGAACACTGAGACCGAAAGGTCGAGCGTGAATCATATAGTAGATATGATCAACATAGTGATGTTCACCATTGAAAACTACTCCATTTCACGTGATGATCGGTTATGGTTTAGTTGATTTGGATCACGTGATCACAAAGATGATTAGAGGGATGTCTATCTAAGAGGGAGTTCTTTAGTAATATGATTAATTGAACTTTAATTTATCATGAACTTAGTCCTGGTAGCATTTTGCAAAATATGTTGTAGATCAATAGCTCGCGTTGTTGCTTCCCTATGTTTTATATGTGTTCCAAGAGAAAACTAAGTTAAAATATGATAGTGGCAATGATGCGGACTGGGTCCGTGATCTGAGGTTTATCCTCATTGCTGCATAGAAGAATTATGTCCTTGATGCACCGCTAGGTGACACACCTATTGCAGGAGTAGATGCAGGCATTATGAACGATTGGCTAGCTCAATATGATGACTACTTGATAGTTTAGTGCACCATGCTTAACGGCTTAGAATCGGGACTTCAAAGACGTTTTGAACGTCATGGAACATATGAGATTTTCTAGGAATTGAAGTTAATATTTCAAGCAAATACCCGAGTTGAGAGATATGAAGTCTCCAACAAGTTCTATAGCTAAAAGATGGAGGAGAATTGCTCAACTAGTGAGCATGTGCTCAGATTGTCTGGGTACTACAATCACTTGAATCAAGTGAGAGTTAATCTTCCAGATAAGATAGTGATTGATAGAGTTCTCTAGTCACCATCACCAAGTTACTAGAACTTCGTGATGAACTATAGTATGCAAGGGATGACAAAAACGATTCCCGAGCTCTTCGTGATGTTGAAATCGACGAAGGTAGAAATCAAGAAAGAGCATCAAGTGTTGATGATTGACAAAACCACTAGTTTCAAGAAAAGGGCAAAGGGAAAGGAAGGGAACTTCATGTAGAATGGCAAGCAAGTTGTCACTCCTGCGAAGAAGCCCAAAGCTGGACCAAAGCCTAAAACTGAGTGCTTCCACTGCAAAGGAAATGGTCACTGGAAGTGGAAATGCCCTGAATATTTGGTGGATAAGAAGGATGGAAAAGTGAACAAGGGTATATTTGATATAAAGGTTATTGATGTATACCTTACTAGTGTTTATAGTACCCCTGGGTATTTGATAGTTGTTCGGTTTCTAAAAATTAATAACTCAAAACAGGAGTTACAGAATAAACAGAGACTAGTTGAGGGTGAAGTGACGATGTGTGTTGGAAGTGGTTCCAAGATTGATATGATCATCATCGCACACTCCCTATACTTTTGGGATTAGTGTTAAACCTAAATAAATGTTATGTGGCGTTTTGCGTTGAGCATGAATATGATTTGATCATGTTTATTGCAATATGGTTATTCCTTTAAAGTCAGAGAATAATTTTTGTTCTATTTACATGAAAAAAACTTTGATGGTCATACATCCAATGAAAATAGTTTGTTGGATCTCGATCGTAGTGATACACATATTCATAATATTGATGCCAAAAGATGCAAAGTTGATAATGATAGTGCAAATTATTTGTGGCACAGCCGTTCGGATCATATCGGTATAAAGCGCATGAAGAAACTCCATAAAGATGGATTTTTGAAATCACTTGGTTATGAATCATTCGATGCTTGCGAACTGTGCCTTTTGGGCAAGATGACTAAAACTCCGTTCTCCGGAACAATCGAACGAGCTACTGACTTGTTGGAAATAATACATACTGATGTATGCGGTCCAATGAGTGTTGATGCTCGTGGCGGGTATCGTTATTTTCTGACCTTCACAGATGACTTGAGGAGATATGAGTATATCTACTTAATGGAGCACAAGTCTGAAACATTTGAAAAGTTCAAAGAATTTTAGAGTGAAGTGGAGAATTATCGTAACAAGAAAATAAAGTTTCTACAATCTGATCGTAGAGGAGAATATTTGAGTTACGAGTTTGGCCTTCATTTAAAAACAATGTGGAATAGTTTCGGAGCTCACGCCACATAGGAACACCACAACGTAATGGTGTGTCCAAACATCGTCACCTCACTTTATTGGATATGGTGCAATCTGTGATGTATCTTACCGATTTATCACTCTCTTTTTGGGATTATGCATTAGAAACAACTGCATTCACTTTAAATAGGGCACAATCAAAATCCATTGAGATGACGCCTTATGAACCGTGGTTTGGCAAGAAACCAAAGTTGCCATTTCTTAAAGTTTGGGGCTGCAATGCTTATGTGAAAAAGTTTCAACCTGATAAGCTCGAACCCAAATCGGAGAAGTGCATCTTTATAGAATACCCAAAGGAAACAGTTGGGTACACCTTCTATCATAGATCCGAAGGCAAGATATTCATTGCTAAGATGGATCCTTTCTAGAGAAGGAGTTTCTCTCGAAAGAAGTGTGTGGGAGGAAAGTAGAACTTGATGAGGTAATTGTACCTGCTCCCTTATTGGAAAGTAGTTCATCACAGAAACCGGTTCCTGTGACAACTACACCAATTAGTGAGGAAGCTAATGATATTGATCATGAAACTTCAGATCAAGTTTCTACCGATCATCGTAGGTCTTCCAAAGTACAGTCCACACTAGAGTGGTACGGTAATCCTGTTCTGGAAGTCATGTTACTAGACCATGATGAACCTACAAACCATGAGGAAGCGATGATGAGCCCAAATTCCGTGAAATGGCTTGAAACCATGAAATCTGAGATGGGATCCATGTATGAGAACAAAGTGTGGACTTTGGTGGACTTGCCCGATGATCGACAAGCCATAGAAAATAAATGGATCATTAAGAGGAAGACAGACGCTGATAGTAGTGTTACAATCTACAAAGCTTGACTTGTCGCAAAAGCTTTTTTTGACAAGTTCAAGGTGTTGAATACGATGAGAATTTCTCACTCGTATCGATGCTTAAGTCTGTCCGAATCATGTTAGCAATTGCCACATTTTATGAAATCTTGCAAATGGATGTCAAAACTGCATTCCTTAATGGATTGTTAAAGAAGAGTTATATATGATGCAACCAGAAGGTTTTGTCAATCCTAGAGGTGCTAACAAAATGTGCAAGCTCCAGCGATCCATCTATGGACTAGTGCAAGTATCTCGGAGTTGGAATATACGCTTTGATGAGTTGATCCAAGCATATGGTTTTATACAGACTTTTGGAGAAGCCTGTATTTACAAGAAAGTGAGTGGGAGCCCTGTAGCATTTCTAATACTATATGTAGATGACATATTGTTGATTGGAAATGATATAGAATTTCTGGATAGCATAAAAGGATACTTGAATAAGAGTTTTCCAAAGAAAGACCTCGGTGAAGCTGCTTACACATTGAGCATCAAGATCTATAGAGATAGATCAAGACACTTAATAAGATTTTCAATGAGTACATACCTTGATAAGATGTTTGAAGTAGTTCAAAATGGAACAGTCAAAGAAGGAGTTCTTGCCTGTGTTGCAAGGTGTGAAGTTGAGTAAGACTCAAAACCCGACCATGGCAGAAAATAGAAAGAGAATGAAAAGTCATTCCCTATGCCTCAGTCATAGGTTTGCTATGTTGTGTACCAGACCTATTGTATACCTTGCTTTGAGTTTGGCAAGGGAGTACAATTTTGATCTAGGAGTAGATCACTGGACAGCGGTCAAGAATATCCTTAGTGAGGACTAAGGAGATGTTTCTCGATTATGGAGGTGATAAAAGGGTTCGTCGTACGGAGTTACATCATTGCAAGCTTTTACACCGATCCAGATGACTCTAAGTCTCAATCTGGATACATATTGAAAGTGGGAGCAATTATCTAGAGTAGCTCCGTGCAGAGCATTGTAGACATAGAATATTTGCAAAATACATATGACTCTGAATATGACAGACCCGTTGACTAAACTTCTCTCACGAGCAAAACATGATCATACCTTAGTACTCTTTGGGTGTTAATCACATAGCGATGTGAACTAGATTATTGACTCTAGTAAACCCTATGGGTGTTGGTCAGATGACAATGTGAACCATGGATGTTAATCACATACAGATGTGAATATTGGTGTTAAAGCACATGATGATGTGAACTAGATTATTGACTCTAGTGCAAGTGGGAGACTGAAGGAAATATGCCCTAGAGGCAATAATAAAGTTATTATTTATTTCCTTAGTTCATGATAAATTTTCATTATTCATGCTAGAATTGTATTAACCAGAAACTTAGTACATGTGTGAATACATAGACAAACATAGTGTCACTAGTATGCCTCTACTTGACTAGCTCATTGATCAAAGATGGTTGAGTTTCCTAACCATGGATATGAGTTATCATTTGATCAGTGGGATCACATCATTAGGAGCCTGATGTGATTGACATGACCCATTCCGTTAGCTTAGCACTTGATCGTTTAGTATGCTGCTATTGCTTTCTTCATGACTTATATATGTTCCTATGACTATGAGATTATGCAACTCCCGTTTACCGAAGGAACACTTTGTGTGCTACCAAACGTCACAACGTAACTGGGTGATTATAAAGGTGCTCTACATATGTCTCCGAAGGTACTTGTTGAGTTGGCGTATTTCGAGATTAGGATTTGTCACTCTGATTGTCGGAGAGGTATCTCTGGGCCCTCTCGATAATGCACATCACTATAAGCCTTGCAAGCAATGTGACAAATGAGTTAGTTGCGGGATGATGCATTACATAAGGAGTAAAGAGACTTTCTGGTAATGAGATTGAACTAGGTATTGAGATACCGACGATCGAATCTCGGGCAAGTAACATACCGATGACAAAAGGAACAACGTATGTTGTTATGCGGTTTGACCGATAAAGATCTGCATAGAATATGTGGGAACCAATATGGAGCATCCCGGTTCCGCTATTGGTTATTGACCGGAGACGTGTCTCGGTCATGTCTACATAGTTCTCGAACCCGTAGGGTCCGCACGCTTAAAGTTCGGTGACGATTTATAATATGAGTTATGTGTTTTGATGTACCGAAGGTAGTTCGGAGTCCCGGATGAGATCAGGGACATGACATGGAGTCTCGAAATGTTCAAGACATAAAGATCGATATATTGGACGACTATATTCGGACATCGGAAAGGTTCCGAGTGATTCGGGTTTTTTTTGGAGTACCAGAGAGTTACGGGAATTCGTATTGGGCCTTCATGGGCCATACAGGAAAGGAGAGAAAGGCCTCAAAGGGTGGCCGCACCCCTCCCCATGGACTGGTCCGAATTGGACTAGGTAGGGGGGGCGCCCCCTTCCTTCCTTCTCCTTCTCCCTTCCCTTTTTCCTATTCCACGTGGGAGGTGGAATCCTACTAGGACTAGGGAGTCCTAGTAGGACACCACACTTGGGCGCGCCCTATGAGGGCCGGCCTCCTCCACCCCCCATCCTTTATATACGTGGCCAGGGGCACCCCATAGACACACAAGTTGATCTATTGATCTCTCCCAGCCGTGTGCGGTGCCCCCTCCACCATATTCCACCTCCGTCATATCATAGCGGTGCTTAGGCGAAGCCCTATGTCGGTAGCAACATCATCACCGTCATCATGCCGCCGTGCTGACGGAACTCTCCCGTGAAGCTCTACTGGATCGGAGTTCGCGGGACGTCATCGAGCTGAACGTGTGCTGAACTCGGAGGTGCCGTACGTTTGGTACTTGGATCGGTCGGATCGTGAAGACGTACAACTACATCAACTGCGTTGTGCTAACGCTTCCGCTTTCGGTCTACGAGGGTACATGGACTCACTCTCCCCGCTCGTTGCTATGCATCACCATGATCTTGCGTGTTCGTAGGAAACTTTTTTTGAAATTGCTACGTTCCCCAACAGCAACGTCCCCTACAGCCACTCCCTCCTGTGTTCCATTCGGCGGGCGCTATTGAAATTTGGGGAGCGCACTCTCGCGACTGCTGGCAACCACGACTTCACGGACGACGACTTCTTCCCTTACCCCGGCAACCTCTTCCTCAATGACATGGGCGACAACCTCACGCCAACGGTGCTGCGCCCATTGCACCGTATGTGTTTCTGTCCTTCCTGTTCGAAATCGTGGTAGAATTCATGTTTCTACTCTGGATGCTACTACTATGCTAGTCCACATGATTAGTTTCATCTCTGTTATAGCCGTCATGATTTATTTTGTGCTTATTAAGATTAAATCTCATAGTAACTTGCTCATATATTCAACTGGCGCAACGTCCCCTACAGCCACTCCCGTTTCATGGACAGCCTGGTCGATGCCTCCAAGGAGCCCTTCGTCTACTGCTATGAGTGCCCGATGCCGTTTTGGGGCTCACTGGCGGACATGGTGCATCACCTCATGGATGCGTGCAGCGGTCACTACTGGCCCTTGGCGGAGAACATCAAGTACAAGACGTGCTACCCGTTCACCATGCCGGAGTCGCTGGAGAATCACCGCCGCCTGCTAGTCTCGAAGGAGGACAGCAGCGTCTTCCTCTTGATCGTGGGCACCGGAGAGGCCCGCGCAGGCCACCGCCCAGTCTCTATAGTGTGTGTTAGGAGCGACGCCACTGATGCTCACACTGACACGAGGCCGATGTACGGGTGTGTGGTCAATGTTACTACCCCTTCGGGTCACGTGGATGGCAACACCGGCCTCATTGAACGGACTTGGACTCTGAGGAGCTGGGACTTTCCTGCCGATGTGGACTTGGAAAACCCATGGCATCCTTTACCTGCCAACGCGGTGCACGGGGACTCCAAGGAGGTTCACCTGGACATATGCATTATCAAGTAAATGTTGATCATTAGTCTTCTCTCAATGTAATCCGCTGTTTAAGCATGTGGAGACTTCCATGCATGATCTTGCTCTATTGGAGTATCGCGCATGAATAAAAGTGTATCCGTTTATGGTTTAGTCTAGAATCTTCCATGTATGAACTTTTACTACAGTACTAGTGAAAGACTTACTATGAACCATTTCTTACATCTCCTCTGCCCCTTCCAAGTCATCCTGATTTAATCCGTTCGTCTAGGTGTATAAGGGCATGGTTAATACTTAATAGTATAGCCAACTGTTGACTATAAGAAAGTGCCATGTCATCTTTAGCCAACATGTATAACAATCGATACTCAAAAACTAATTCTTAAATATCATTTCTTGCAAAGCACAATAAGTGTTATTTCTTCACAAGTTTTGGATGCAGGTTGAACAGTCCAACGCTTTTGTTTGCAAAAGAAACCTTTTTATCTATTTCACCCAGATGTTTGTGAGCTCTAGAGATGAAATAATATTCGAAGAAACCTATCGATACCCATTACACATGAGATGACCCCCACATCCTTTGTCAAAATAAACAACTCCCCTATCAATGCATTTTACTCTTCAGTGCAACCCACGGGCACCTTACTACTATAGATTAGTACGACCAAAAATTGAACTAACATTATATATAGTACGATAAATGTTGATGCATGTCACCTAAAATTATATCATTCATAACTATGTTCAAATACGAATCCAACGATATAGTTTTTGTTGACATGCACTAACATTTTGTCAGTTAAATCTTCAGTCAAATTCAATGGGGGACTAATAAACCACGACCTATGTAGTACAAGTGTAGAGGGCGGCGCAGTAAAGCCGTCATATCACAAAACCCAACCACTGTCAGTAATAAGTGGCCTAGTAAAATAAATGGACAAGCAACCATCACATCCCTCCGTCTTTTTTGCATTTCATCTCTCTGCATTTACTTTCTCCGGTTCATCTCGCACACTCAATCCCTGTCTACTACTCCTAGTATCCCTAGCTACTACTCCTAGGGCCAGTTCTTTTTGCAGCTTAAAAAATGAGCCATCTATTCCCCAGCTTTTCCCATAAGACTAGTCACAGTGGAGAGTAACATTAAGGCACCTCACTCATTTATTTGGGCTTCTAAACTACTAGTACTACTAGTACTCCCTTCATTTTTATATACAAGGCCACAAACTCAAATTACAGGTACCAAGATAAAAATCAATGTGTGCTTTACAAGTCAATTTATTTTCTCGTTTACCGAGTTAATTAATAGGGTGCATGCACATTAGAAGAAATTGAGTGACCGTGAGAGAGGAAGTAGATGAGTTTGTCATTATCATCCACTACATGTATGCTAGTAATTAAGCCATGGGTTACTAGTACAAGGAAACATCATTAATATTTGTCTCGATTACTGTTGGTGGCCTTGTATAGATGCAAAATTTATTTTTTATACTGGTCTTGTATACAAAAATGGAGGGAGTACCTCCGTCCTGGTTTATTTGTCACCATTGTAATCTGTGGTAAATTTTGACCAAAGATTTAACTGATGAAATATTAGTGCATGTGACATCACAAACATTTCATTAGTTAAATTTATGATCAAAATTTGACACAGATTACAATGGGGACCAATAAACCAGGACGGAGCTAGTAGTGAAGGGATTACTACTAATCTAGAAGCCTAAACGAACTGGCCCCTGGTACTCCTACTAGTAGTACTAGTACTCAAGTTGGAATTCCAATTGCATGGCACAACTTGTTAGGCAAAAAATTCGATACAGGTTGTAGGAAGCGGTTTGGGAATTTGCATGCCTTTCCGACCAGTGAGATACTCCGTACAAAGTACGACAGAGAAATAACCACAGAAAAGGAAGCTAAAAGTAAACAATCAAACGAGAATTTTTCCATTTGTTTTGCATTGAATCGTTTGACAAGCTTGACTAGTGTTGTTTTCTACTATTACAACAACCGCATCATAATGTTCAAACATGCATTTGCCCGTACATAAGTAATAGTAGTACTCCCTCCGTCTAGGTGTATAAAGTCTTCCCTCCTACTTGGTCACGGTGCACAACCAAAGATGACATACACCTAGACGGAGGGAGTAGCATAGTCTGCAAGCATATATAGAGAGAGACGTGCAGTGCGATAGTATATAGTACTAAAGTTTGTGTTGTATGCACCTACTTACAAAATGCGTACGAATACACAAGGTTTCCGAACTTCCCCTCTTACATACTTAATTAAGGATGCTAATAATTCCCGAACGTTCGGGATTTATCATTTGCGTCCCAAAACTAAGGAGATCACCTTACGAAACTAAATTATACTCCCTACTAAAAGCCACGGCGCTCGCAGGAGCGCTTGCGGCGCGCCACGAGTGCCCTGGTGTGCGGCCGTTTCCCAGTGCGCTGACACAACACCTCTTCCTCAGCCTCGCAACTCGCGAGGTGCTGATTGACGGCTTGCCAGCAGGCGAGCGCGATCTCACCGGTGTGGTGATCTGGCGCAAGCAGGTACTCCTCCTCGCTGGAAGCGTGCACCCAGTCCACTTACCGCCAAGCGTAGATGAGGCGCTTGGGCCCGACTACACTTAGGGCTTTGGCACGAGCGTCCTCCGCCACCCTCACAGCCCTTGCACGAGCCTTCTGCCAAAGAGCCAATTGCCTGAGTCTCTCGGACGCCCTGCCAGGCAGCTTGCCCCGCGACGCGCTTCTCTTCCTCGGCCTTCTTCTCCGCCTCTATTTTTAGCATGCTCTGCCGGTGGCAAAGCCTCCCACATGGCGACATACATTTCTTTCCAAAGCTCCTCAAGGCTAGGGGGCTCGGCGGGCGGCGCGGCGTTCTCCTTGTAGCAGGGAGCTGACGTGTCCTCCGACGTGCGTGCTGGCGAGATTGGGAACACCGACGCATCCAACTCAACGCGTCGCGGCGAGGAGTGGAACGCCGACACGTCCTCCTCGACTAGTGGCGGCGAGGAACAGAATGGCGACGCGTGACCATCCGGGCGGTGCAGCGAGGGGCACTTAGGTCTTGGGAGGGGTGATGCCATGGTGGTCGACGTGAGAGGGAGGGGGAGGAGATAGCGATGAACGTGAGAGTTCTTCCGAATGCCGTGGGAGGCGCAGTATTTATAGCGAGCAATGGCACACCTACGTAAGATATGGACTGAGCTGCACTGACTTAACTGCAGGTCCAGTTGTGTCACTGACATGTGGGCCAGACCCTTGTTGGGCCCATATGTCAGTGACCCAATGCACCTGCATTTAAGTTACTGAAGCAGTGTCTCGTAAGATATGTTGCGTGATTAACGTAACAGCTATGTGCGCATATTTGTTGGAGTAAATTACGGGGGAGGGAAGGGGTGGAAATATTGTTGGTCACAACAGATTGGACGAGCGTGGGGGAGGAGAGTCATGCATGCAGATTTTTTCACACGGAGTGGAGTGGTGGGACCGCCAGAGTGAGAAGGAGAGTCTGGCAGGCATATTGTTTCCACACATGGAGAGGAAATGATTTGGAGACGAACGGGCTTCCTGCAGGTATGGGGAACGGTGCATAATAAGTCATCTTGCATGCCGGGCTAGGTATAGTCTCAAGTCATTAAAAACATACACGCCCCACACATGTTCATATTTCAAGGTGCACTAAATTATTGCATGCGATGATTAAGGCTGGCCATAATGGTGGTATCTTAGCTGGTATCATGCACACGGGAATAGCAAACATCCTGATGTGGCAAAGAATTAAAGAAGAAAGGGGGTTAGAGTAACTAGTGTTCATGCATGCATTGGTAAACACATTTTTTTGTGAAGAACGACAGCATTAGTTGAGTACTTTTGCAGACTTCAAAAACTATTCCACCGCCTCTACTATCTTGCTAAGAGTAGGTGAAATTTTTGAATCGAGCCCTTTAAACTAGAAGGGAGGTAGTAGTACTCTAATAGCTAACCTTGTTGTGATGACAAGATAGGACATGGCACGCACCTGGACGGAGGAACTAGTCTACATTGTGCATTTAAGTTTTGTCTGAAGTCAAGGTACCTCTACTTTGACCAAACTTATAGAAAAATGTATCAACATTCACAATGTCAAATCAATATTTTTACAATCATTTTAAAATGTAGTTCTTATACTCACTATAATCAGTATTGTAGATATTGATATTTTTAGTATAAATTTGGTAAAACGCTTTGCAAACAGTTGACGGGAGTAAAAAGGACCAGAGGGAGTAGTATCATGCATGCGGAGTAGGCAAAAAAATTGCTCATTTATAGCCGGTCGAAGTCTCAAAGGACGCGACCGCGCGAGGGAGGCGAAGGTCGTGGGTGGCGTGACGATTGACGGAATTAAGTGAAGTTACATCCATGCGCCGGCATGGCGTGCGAACAGGCAGAAACTATACCGTCAGGCCTACGATATGGGTCTAGTAGACATGACATCTAGTGGGTCCCGCATAGTTCTCGAGAACTCTTTGGGGGCTTGCAGCCGTTTATCCACCGGGCAAGCCAGCAACCCTATGCCGTTCGCACACCCTACTCGTCCCCGTCTTCTACCTTACAACAGTTCACTCATAGTCGTCCCGTCCTTTCACATTAGTTCGCTCCCAGTTTTTTTTGCGGGGTACAACAGTTCAACTTCTCCTAACCCTCCTCCAAAATACATGGTCTCCCAAATCTCCATGGTCGCCGCTGAGTACCAGGTTAGGGCCATCACCGGCGATGAGTTCATCGTCATCTACACACGTGGATCCGCGATGGTGAAAGCATGGCTTGCTCGCTTCCTACGCATGTTCAACAGTTCAACGGATGAGTGGGTCGCTGGGCTAGATGTTGAGTACACCACAATCCTGGAAAGAGAGAAGATTCTAAAGGAGGCAGAGAGGAAGAAGCCCGCCGTGATCCAGGTTTGCGTACATAATGTTTGCTTGGTCTACCACATATGCCATGCCGACGTTGAGTGCCAGGATTTTAAGAACTTCCTCAAGGACAAAAGAGTGAAATTCGTTACTATAGACTTTAAGAACGACAGGGATGTCCTGCGTCGGATAGGTCTCGTTGTAGGCTAGCCCTTCGATCTCGAGAAGGCAAGCCTGGTGTCCTCCTCTCAACCTTCAATGCTGACCCTGGCAGCAGCCATGATTGATCATTCGTACGCTAAACTAAAGAAACCTCATCACGAGTTTCATCATGCATGGGCGTCGAAGACATTAGATGAAGATCACATCCTTTACACAGCAATGGATGCCTACCTTTGTTTAAATATCTACAAGGGTTGGATGAAGAAGCAGAGCCCAGTGTCCGATTCAAGCAAAGAAGCGTCGGCGAAGAGGAAGAGGAAGAGGGACGAGGACGAAGTCGAGGACATGGACTCGGACTCCGAGTAGGTGGCAGTGTCGTCGCTCATGCTGGTTCCACTGCAGTGTCAAGCGAACTAGTTGCTTAGTATATTTTCAAGGGTGTGTTGTGCTGAGGCCCTAGCAGAACTATGTTTATGTTCTTTCTCGTTATTTGAACTCTTTAGTACGTACAGTAATACTAGTACTATGTCTTACTACTGTCCTTCTTGCAGTTGGTACTACTACTCGTATCTTCGTGTTCCTACTGTACTTAATACGTTCGTACTAGTAGTATAATTTGGGTCAGTCGAGTTGTGAAAGAAGTTTGACAGAGAGAAGGAAGAAGATGACAGAAGAGGTGGAAGAAGCCCTTCTAGCCATCCATGTTGCATCAAACGGCTCACAAGAGTCGACTAACCCAAATTGCTCCTTCAGATTGCAGGATCCACGTGGAATTCAAGGTCTCGAAGGTAGATTCCACGTACGCACCCGGTTTGCAGGATCAACACGCGCGCGACCAGCTTCCGTTGCGACAGCCACCATGCGCACCTCCTCCGCGCAGGCGGAGACGACAATGACATGCTAGTTCCTCCTCGCCGGCGTGCTGGAGCACGCGCTCGTCCTCCTCTTCGTACGATGTGTGCATAGACGTGGCTCCAGCAGCTGCTCGCGTGCTTGGCAGCGTCGCGGCATGGCGAGGAGGGACTTCAGACAACGTGAGCGGGCGAGCCTTTGGCTTCATGGCACAGGGATGGCAGCGACACGGCGGTGATGGGCGACAAATTGTTGGCCGGAGCAGGCGGGCACCGGCATGCGCAACGGCAGCGGCGGCATATTGATGAGTGCGCGTATGGGAGCTTTCTTTAGTTTTATATAAGGTTGGTCAAACTTAAAAGAAAACCGTACTAGTACACGTAAACATTAGACTTAGGAAGCGCTTTTATTAGTTAGTACCGCAGCCACGATACGAAATCCTGTGCAAGCGCATGAACCACGGCCACGCGGTCAATCCAACGGTGCGTCACCGTGTCGCGCTCGAAGGACATCCACCGAACCTTTTTGTGTGTGTGAAAACAATCCCCGAATATTACTCAACTTTTTTTTCCTCGAAAAGTTCTTGACGCTGCAATATTTCCATATATTTGAATTTAGCTCCAGTTCGTGTTTATTTGGATTTGGACGTTTTAGGTGCACCCTAGTTTTTTTTAATACTGATTTTGTGTGTGTGACTGAGAGAGAACGTGTGTATGCGTCCATATGTGTGTTGTGGCGGAAGGGCAATGTGGAGACGGTGTGTGTGTGATACAGATATAGAGAGGTGTGAATGTGCAAATGTTCATGCCTGAGTGAGACATAGACAGATGCCGATACGTTGTGTATACATGAGAGAACGGTCTTCTAGTTTAGTTGTGTGTGTGTGTGTGACAGAGAGAGAGAGGAGCATCCGTAACACAACAACCATCTCTCTCGATTCGTCCGTCCCTCGCACAGTCGCATGCAACACATACATCAATGCGCACATTTTGACACCCTCACCAAGCCCCTGCGCACCTCAAGGCCCCCACAATCTCTTCGTGAATACCCATTTCTCTCCTTAGGTTTATTTTCTCTCAATATCTGACACACACACACACACACAGCACAACACAAACACACACACCCTCCCCCGAGCACACAATTCATCCCCATCCAAGGTTATACGGCGACCACTCTCGCTTGAGCTTCTTTGCACCCCAACATGCACAACACCTCAATCTTCAAAGAGGGCATCGAGCAGACCGAAGACGGCAACCACACTGTGCTAGAGAATGCGGGGCCATTTGGAAGCAGGGTGATGTGACGACAACTGACTGACTCCTCCCCCACCCTCTCTCTCTCTCTCTCGCACAAAATTACCAATCCTCTCTCCCCCGCACAAAATTATCAATCCCTCAACCCACGAGATCCTTCCCCTCTCGTCAATGTTTTTCCAACTCTCTCATCAAACATGTTGTCTCTTCTCCTTCCACGTATACTGAATCCGGATGCACACACGTCTCACGTATATTACATGTCTCCATCTTTCTCACAGACCTAACTTCTTCCTCTCTCTTTCTCTCTCTCTCTGTCTTGTTAGGTTTTTCTCCTACTCTCTCGTCCACATACATACAATCTTTCCCGCCCTATCTGCTCCATCTTCAAAAGCTCTCTCTGCACGTTTCATTCACACATTGGGATATGTCAAAATGTTCCTTCTATAATGGCTGATGTAGAGTTATGGTTGTCTTTGTTGCATCCAACAAAGTAATAATAATGAAATGCATTTAGATTCTCATTTGACTGGGATTATGTGAGTTTGAGCATGTTGTGAAGTACTATAGACGTTGTATACATCTTGGGATTCGACAATGATTGTAACTATTGAATTGTATAGACCATTACATTCGAAGTCAATAGCCTACTATATTTATTTCATAATTTCAACAAATGATTAGTTCACTACAAACTAAGAAAAAATTGTGTACTCCCTCCGTTTTTATTTAAGTCCGCGTATTAGCATTGGTCAAAGTCAAGTTTTGTAAACTCTCAGAAAGCTTATAACAAAAAATATTAACACATACAATAACAAATAAATACCATTAGATTCATTATTGAATATACTTTGACATCATACATATTTGTTATGGTAAATGTTTATATTTTTCTATAAACTTGGTCTAACTTTAGGAAGTTTGACTTTAGTCAAATCTAATATGCAGAGTTTACTACTACTACTCGCTAGTTGCTTAGCCGAATCACTCAACACGCCACACGGGGAGTTCAGTGTCACAAAATTTTGAGGTCGGCGGGAAAATCTCCCGCGACCCTGATTCGAGCAGTGGGAAGTTACCATCATAGCCTTCGGAACAGACCTATGGATGATGCTTGGTAGGGGGCTGTTTCCGTAACTTCAGGTTCAACCTACCCAGCCAACCCCACCCCGACACCCAGAGTAGTACACCTTAATACTCCCCATTTTCTATCCCCAGCGCAAAATAGACTTCTCCACGCACAGCAGCCTTCGTGCTCCTCCCCTTTACATCGGCGCACTCGTCCATCGCAGCGCATCTGCCTCATCGACGACCTCGTACGCCGCACTGGAGCCGGTCCACCGACGTCGTCGTACACGGAGCCTCTTCCCCGGCATCGTCTTCCATGGTCTCGGATCTGCTTCCCGGAAGCCGATGCCAAGCGCAGAAGTACCACCGTCATGGACAATGAACTGACTCCCATTGCCGACCATGACTCACAGAGGCTGCCGCGACCATCGTTCTCCTCTTTGATTGGTAATGTGTGTATTGAATCACTTAGCAGTACATGTGCAGTTCCAATTTTGTTCATGCCTACCCTTCAAATTTCCTAGGTGCTATCGTTCCCGTAAAAGTAATTGGTTATAGCCTCCATTGTCCAACAGAATATCAGCTTGTAATTGTGCGTCACTCCTGTATCGCGCTGTGCTTGGGTAGGTTTTTCATCTGCAACCAGTAGTGTGGAAAATGATGGAAAGTTTTTTAGAACTAGCAAGATGCCCATGCGTTGCACTCATCAAGATGCATTTGTATGAGTAGTTTATCTTGTGGGAGAAAAGGATGAACGAGGGAGGGCCTTATTTGCAAATCTGGAGAGGGGTATGGGTATCTTTTTGCAAAATTCCCATTTCTTTCCTTCCTATCTATCAGATATAAATCGGACGGCCTATATTGCAGGATGGCAGGCACACCATCATCACCAACTCTGTTTTTTATAAGAAAAAAAAGTATAGAGAAAAAAAGTAGACAGTAGAGAAGTAGAGATAAATATTAAATATTAAATATTAAATAAATACAACATTAGAGGAAAGAGTAGAGATAACAGAGACGTCGGGAATGGATCGCGTGCGTGTGGGAAAAAGCGGTCGGGCATGCGCTAGTTTTGGCGCACGGCGTCCGGCACGCTTTATAAAAGCCAACGCCCTCCCACCGCTCTGTGCCTTGCCACCACTCTCTCCCTGCTATGTGCCTCGCCACAGCTCTCTCTCCTTGCTCTTTCTCGCCTCGCCCTGACGTGCCACCATGCTGCCGCATCGCCGGGAAACTTGGGGATACCGCGGCGTCCGCACGTACCCCTCCGGCGGCTTCTCCGCCGAGATCCGGTTCCGCGGGATACGCCTTAGCCTCGGCATTTTCGACATCGCCAATGAGGCCGCCCACGCGTACGACGCGGCGGCGTGGCGCCTCTAGTGGCCTCATAGAACATTGAACTTCCCCAACGTGTCGACGAGGGAGCAGGCGCAGGAGCTCGCGCCTCTGCTGCGGCTTAGCACCGACGAGGATCGTCGCGACAACCGGAGGCGGGAGCACCGTCTCAGCATCACCGAGATGGACGAGGAAGCCATGGCACCGTGGCGCCAACACTTCCCGCATGACAACATCAACGAGCGCAAAAGGAGGGCGGAGCGAGCCGCCTATCGCGAGCAAAAGCGTAGGCAAAAAGTGGACGCTCAATTCAACATGAGGCTAGGAGCAGCGTCGCCCTGGGAATCCGATGACGATCGGTATCTTCATGCCTACAGTCAGACGTCGGAGGAGGACATTACCGAGGAGGAGTCGGACGATGAGGAGTAGTTGAATTATCTTTTTTTATCTATCTATGCTAAGAACTATCCTCTACTCTATAGTCTCTACTTCTCGATCTTAGCACTATAAACGCTTTTTAAAGCGCCGCGCGTTGCGATTCATTTGGAGATGCTCTAACATGGCAGACGAGTGCTTTAATGTTGCCCACAAGATGCACGAGTATTACTAGTAGTATATTTTTCTTGCCATGTTGAGATTTTAAAACCATGAGTGCAAACATGCAGAGGAGCAATGAAGACCAAACACGGGATATTGCGGACATCTTCAAGGAGCATGGCAAGTTAAAGAGGAGCTTCACCGAACTTGTAAAACGAGCTTTGTTACGTAACACCCTTTCAATTACTTTCATTTAGCCTCGTGTTCTTCGATGTGTATATGTTGTAGTTTCTGTTTCTCTTAAGCCTGGTGTTCTTCGATGTGTAATAAGAAGAGTCTTAATCGTCCTAATGCTTTCGTTTTTAGCTTGATGTAGGAAGTGGGTGTTCTCACCTTGTAGTCTGTTTTTATATATTTTTCCTTTTGAATTCACTTCTCCGAGTTCTGTTTATCTGGCTTCTACTAAATGGATCTAGGTTGCTCTGAGTATTGATCTAAAAAAGAAGTAACTTCATGTCAGGATGCAGTTCCTGCAAGGAGGGAAGTATGGTCAACCTCGAGATCATGTTTCCAAAATGAGGCTGGATTACACACAAGGTGCCAGTTCCCTAATGATGCTGGATTAGACACAAGGTGCAAATTCCCAGATGATGCTGGATTACACACAAGCCAGGTGGAGTCGTCAGCTGTTCGTGTCCTCGTGGCATTAGTAAAGGCTGAAAGAAAGCATGCAGCAGCCCTTGAGAATGTAGCTGAGTTCCTGAAGAAGCGAAAAGAGCAATCAAATGCTCTCTTCACCCAAGCCAAAGAAGAGATGGAAGAAGCCAGAAATAAGCTAGCAGAGGCAGAGCAGGCTAGGCGTCTCCTGCTATCTAAAACTGTTGTCAATACAAAATTCCTTCATAATAGCTAGGTTCAAATGTTTATCCAGTCAGCATGCCTGTTGTGATGTCCGTGCATCTACTGATGTGGCACAAAATATTTTTTTCGGGTCATGTAATAACATCAATTACTTTCCAAACAATAACAGACGAAGCATTGGACATGGTATAGTTCACGCGCAAGCCCGACATTCCAAGTTCAACTTCCACATCAAACTCATGTTCACAGATATCTGCACATTCATACATAATGTCCACAACCATGATTCACTTCAAAGCCAAAAAAATGTGAGGAGAGTTATAAATAAAGAAAAACCTCTACTAGTTCCTGCTACCAGTGCGAGCACAACAAGTCAAGACCATGCGTAAATTAATTATATTTTAGTCATTTTTTGTGTTCTAAAATGCCTGTCGGCTCGCGGAAGGACGTGTTGCCGGCACACGCGCGGATTCAATGAAGGCAGGCGGGGCAGTCTTAAGCTGGTTGCACGTGGCGAGGAGGCGTGCTCAGCCGGGCCTGCAGCGAGTGGTGCCCTCTTGGCCGGCGCGCCGGTTCAATGCCTGCGCTATGAGAGGTCGCGTCCGTGTCAGAGCAATCACTCCCTCCAGTCCTTTTTTGTTTGGGTATAACAAAATCTCGTTTTCCATTCACATTTTACAAGTAAAATTCGTGGACAAACTTTGACCCAAAATACGATGGGGACTAGTAAACCAGAATGGAGGTAGTAGTTTTTTTAATCAAAGAAGGGTTTCCCCTTCTGATTTTCATTACTGAAAACCAGCATCTAAATCTAAACCATAGTATTTTCCCTAGAACTACCAGGTTCAACATCTCGCAACATAAACCCATACAACCATACGCCAAGGAGGTACGTAGTACTATGAATTCCATTTTCGCTCCATACCAATCGTTCTAAAAACTACTTACTACTTATAACGCGCCATTGAAAATCAGAACTCTTAACCCCGCTAAAAAATGATATTTTAAACGTGGCTACTCGATCTGTGGCAACTGGCGAGCCACCGCGCTCCAAGTCGTTCACCTGTGGTCCCGACCATCAACTCCTACGGATCAAATTATCACGCGAGCTGACTATTCCTACAAAGGTGCTCCACCACGTACCCGGTACCCGCGAATGCAGCAATCGTGCACCTAGGGTTTTAGGGTTTATTTGTTAACGTCGCCTTTACGTAACACTCATGTGTGCGAGACAGCGAGAGGCCGACTGCGTGCGTGCGCCTCTTCTCTTCGTATATGTACTCCACCATTTGTCTGGTGTCCAAAAAATTATAATAACTACTAGCAATGTGCCAATGCGTTGCCACACGATCAAAGTAGATTAATACATATTCACCGATTTGATAGAAAAAAGTCTAGTTTTGAAATACGTATATCACTAAAAATATGTTATGTTTCACTCAAAATATATTCCTTTGGCGGTTTTGATGAGATAAGGGAGGAATGTTGTTGGTTTCAAGATTCGAGAAGTGGTATATGTCTAATTTCTACTCTTACTAGCAAGATGCCCGTGCGTTGCACGGAACATCAAGATCTTGTGGGAGAAAAGGATGAACGAGGGAAGGCCTTATCTGCAAATGTGGTGAGGAGTGCGGGTAAATTGCCATATTTTCCTTCCTATCCGTCAGATATAAATCGGACGACCTACATTGCAGGATGGCAGGCCCACCATCATCACCAACTCTATTTTTTATCCCTACTCTTATAAAAAGCATTGTCGGTGATGATCGTGTGCCTGCCATCCTGCAATATAGGCCGTCCGATCTATATCTGACGGATAGGAAGGAAACTATGGCAATTTTGCAAAAAGATACCCACACCCCTCTCCACATTTGCAAATAAGGCCTTCCCTCGTTCATCCTTTTCCCCCACAAGATAAACTACTCATACAAATGCATCTTGATGTTCCGTGCAACGCATGGGCATCTTGCTAGTTGTTGCAAAAAGCCCATGTGTGTGTGAGAGAGAGGGAGAGTGGAGGAGGACGGAGTGCATGTGTGACAAAGACACAAGGAGTGTGTGTGCGATAGGTATCAGCTTAAAATGAGGCGATAGTGTGTGTGTGCACGATCGAGAGGGCGTGTCTCAAGAAGGGAAGAAAAATCTACATAGATACAAGGAGCGGGAGAGAGACATGTATGTGATAGTGGAAGCACGAGTGTGCGGGTGTATAAACCTATCTAGAGGCTAGTCGATAAATGTTTGTGAGAGAAATACGAGTCCGGGGTGCGAAAGCGAGAGTTTTGTGTGTGTGAGAGAGAGACGGTAGTCGGGAAGGGGAGTGGAAGCAGGAGTTGTGTGTGTGTCTGTGAGAGAGAGAGGGGGGGGTTGTCTGATCGGTAAACAAATGAATAATGTCAGTCTGGGATGGAGACGAAAAGGAGACCGCAACAAATGTTGTGTCTACAGGAGAGAGAGAGAGAGAGTAATTTTAGTGGTATGAGTCATATGTAGAGACATATAGGGTGTGTGAGAGAATCCCATAGAGAGAAAGACAAAGTGAAAGACGAGTGGAGACTGTGTGTGTGGCGGTGAAAAAGAAAGCTTAGGTACCGAGTGATACCAGAGAACAGTAGAGACGTGAGAGATAATGAAAACCGTGTAATGTATAATGATAGGGAGAGTGTGACACTTCTCAAGGGAGACGTCGAGAGACCATGTTTGCGAGGATAGGAGAAACATGAAGTGAGCGTGCGGGTGAGCTGGAGAAAAGAGAGTGATAGCTACATGAAGGAGCATGCATGCGAGAGAGATGGGCGTGAAACGAGTGAACATAAAAGGGATTCAAATATTTGAATTTGAGATGATGATACATGTAATCCATATTGAAACCAAAATTGATCTATGAAACATGCATACTCATATGAATTCATGCACATCTATGTTATTTAATATGTAGATATTACTGATCCATACATTTTAGTAGAACATAATTTGGTTAATTTTTTACGAATTCAACCTTAAGATTTTGAGATCATTGTATTTGTAAATCATATTATACATATAAAGGAGCAGAATTCTTTGTTGTGCTTTTGAAAGTATATATAAAAAATGATGTATATAGAATTTAATTCCAATTGAAAATGGATCCTGCCCGGAAAAAAAATAGAATACAAACTGGATTCGAATTGAGTTAGCACGGTAAATGTGCACTCTGCAAAATTTGAACGAAGCGGGGAAAGTCGCAGTAACCGCCCGAAACCAAAATCTGCGAGATGGAAATTACTACTGCCTATCCCTGCCACGCAAAGCCTATCTGCTGGATTTCTATAGGTTTTGATAGGGGTAGGTTTGTAATTTCATCCAAACGTGATGTAACCGCCTCTTACTCGGATTCATACACGGTGGGCGCCAAAACACAGTGTGTCCTCGACCAAAATTGACTCCCTCCCTGATTCATATTCATACACGGTGGGCGCCAAAAACAAACTCTCGTCGGCAAATATTCGGTGTATGCGAGATTACCGTCCTATACCCAACCGACTAATATTTTGTGATGTAGGAAATTTGAAACGGGGGCTAAGTTTGTAAATTTCCTCGCATTTGAGACAAGCGCGCCCTGAATACATGGTTCCCCCCTTCCTCTCTACCTCCCTTTTCCCCATTCGTACTCCGTGGGCGCCAAAACACCCTCTCCACCCCCACCCTCCTCCGTCCGCCGCCGTCCGCCACCCCATCCACCGCCGTCCTCCTCCACCATAATGGAGCTGATACACCGACGCTGCCGTCCATTACAAGAGATCGACCTCTCTCATCCACGGCTTCGGACCGGGATCCTTGCATCCCGTCCTCTCGCTTCATCCCCGCCATTGTCCACCTTGCCGGCATCGCTCCTATGATCGTCTCATCCATCGCGCCCCGCCGCCACCGTCTACCCTCCTAGATCTGCTTCCACGCTGTCGACAGCCATCGCTACCGCAGCACCGTCAAATACTCAGCAGATGCATACACGGCACCGCACCAGAGGCGGTACTCTTTTGTATCTACTCAACTTATTTATCGCAGCAAGAAAATAGATCGCCACTGCTTTACTCTGAATTCTTGTCTTGGTTGTGAAGTTTCCTTTGTCCGGTTTGCACCTTTAGCTCCGCCATGCAACGCTCAACACTATACTCCCAATGCTCCGCCATGCAACATATTACACACTAGTTAAATCACAATAAAGTAAATTTCAAAATTGGGTCAGTCGATTTTTCAGAGCTCGCCGGAGTTTGCCGGTGCGAACGAAGGGGCTCAGGTGGTTGTGGGGCCTCGCCGAATGAAGAAAACTCGACGCGGGTGGGGGTTGGGGGTGGCGGAGGAACACAGGCGATGGGGGCTGATACATCTCCAACGTATCTATAATTTTTGATTGTTCCATGCTATTATATTACCCCTTTTGGATGTTTATGGGCTTTATCTTACACATTTATATCATTTTTGGGACTAACCTACTAACCGGAGGCCCAGCTCGTATTGTTGTTTTTCTGCCTATTTCAGTATTTCGAAGAAAAGGAATATCAAACCGAGTCCAAACGGAATGAAACCTTCGGGAGCGTGATTTTTGGAATGAACGTGATCTAGAGGACTTGGAGTGCAAGTCAAGAAGCAGCCGAGGCGACCACAAGACAGGAGGGCACGCCCACCCCCTCTGGGGGCGCCCCCTATCTCATGGGCCCCTCGGGCGGCCACCGACGTACTTCTTCCTCCTATATAAGCCTATGTACCCTGAAAACATCCAAGGAGCCACCGAAACACAATTTCCACCGTCGTAACCTTCTGTATCCGTGAGATCCCATCTTGGAGCCTTCGTCGGTGCTCCACCGGAGGGGGAGTCGACCACGGAGGGCTTCTACATCAACACCATAGCCCCTCCGATGAGTTGTGAGTAGTTTACCACAGACCTTCGGGTCCATAGTTATTAGCTAGATGGCTTCTTCTCTCTTTTTGGATCTCAATACAATGTTCTCCCCCTCTCTTATGGAGAACTATTCGATGTAAACTCTCTTTGCGGTGTGTTTGTCGAGATCCGATGAATTGTGGGTTTATGATCAAGTTTATCTATGAGAAATATTTGAATCTCCTATGAATTCTTTTATGTATGATTGAGTTAACTTTGCAAGTCTCTTCGAATTATCAGTTTGGTTTGGCCTACTAGATTGATCTTTCTTGCCATGGGAGAAGTGCTTAGCTTTGGGTTCAATCTTGCAGTGTCCTTACCCAGTGACAGAAAGGGTTGCAAGGCACGTATTGTATTGTTGCCATCGAGGAAAAAAAGATGGGGTTTATATCATATCGCATGAGTTTATCCCTCTACATCATGTCATCTTGCTTAATGCGTTACTCTGTTCTTTATGAACTTAATACTCTAGATGAAGGTAGGAGTCGGTCGATGTGTGGAGTAATAGTAGTAGATGTAGGCAGGAGTCGGTCTACTTGTCATGGACGTGATGCCTATATACATTATCATGCCTAGATAATCTCATAATTATTCGCTTTTCTATCAATTGCTCGACTGTAATTTGTTCACCCACCATAATACTATCTTGAGAGAAGCCTCTAGTGAAACCTATGGCCCCCGGGTCTATCTTTTATCGTATTTTCTTTCAATCTACTTTTATTTGCATCTTTACTTTTTGCATCTATATTATAAAATACCAAAAATAT
Organism: Triticum aestivum; assembly: GCF_018294505.1. Lineage (NCBI taxonomy): Eukaryota > Viridiplantae > Streptophyta > Magnoliopsida > Poales > Poaceae > Triticum > Triticum aestivum. The sequence goes on along the minus strand of NC_057801.1, from coordinate 800,702,052 downwards.
ATTTATCTTATCATACTATCTCTATCAAATCTCACTTTCACAAGTGGTCGTGAAGGGATTGACAACCCCTTTATTGCGTTGGTTGCAAGTTCTTTGTTTGTTTGTGTAGGTGCGTGGGACTTTTGAGGAGCCTCCTACTGGATTGATACCTTGGTTCTCAAAAACTGAGGGAAATACTTACGCTACTATTGCTGCATCACCCTTTCCTCTTCAAGGAAAACCAACGCAAGCTCAAAACGTAGCAGGGGCCTGTGGTCCAGCCGGTGGCCCGTGCGGTGTTCTGTATGGGAAGAATCAGAGACGAGGAAGAATATGGGTTAGGAGACGTAGGATCTTCATCCAACCGCCTGAAATGGTCGAGAGACAACTGGGAGTTGCATTCTTAATGCGCTCTGGTTCAGCATCTGTAGGCACTGCGCAACCAACATTTTATTATCCAAAATCTGCTTGCTCTTCTTTACCATGTTCCTCTTCCGTTCTTCTTTAATATGTACTCTCTCCATTCCTAAAACAAGTCTTTGTATAGATTCCACCATGGAGTACATATGGAGCAAAATGATCGATTAATTTGCTGTTTTCTACTGATTGAACACATCAACGATTTACAGTACATTGTTGGAACTAGGCGAGGGTCAATCTGGATAGTCATGATGAGCAAAGCTTGCTTGTGCTTTTCAAGGAAGCATTGCAGTAGTATCGCTGTTACCTGAGGAAATCACACTTTGATGGCAAGTCTATAAACGAATTTCCAGTGAAGTATCATGTGCTAAATTTAGAAGGCATTGAATGGAAAAACCTTGTTATGCACTGGTCTCGTTCCCAATTTGAGGTGCTGTCTATGAAACCACATGACAATTTGAAATTCTACTTTTCCGCATGTGCCTTACAGATCTTTTTTGCAGGAAATCTGCTCGAAGAAGAATTCCGGTTTGAAAAGAACGACGGGATATCGCAAATATGCTACCCGCTGCTTTGCTCTTGTTAGTACCTGTTGTCCTGTATCACTGTACTTGCACACATACCTGGTTCATTATGTGACAGCAGTATGCATGATTGCTTGCTTATCAATTGTTCGCTCCAAATTATCTGATCTGTATGAATGGTTACATTAGTGTAGAATATATCCAATGCCAATGATTTTTTTAGCTTTGCCTTGTTCTTGTAAGTACATGGTGTCCTTTATCAATGTACTTATAATGGCAGGTAGTTGTTCATGTACGATCACTCTGCAGCTTATTTTCCTTTGCCCTCCATTTTCTACACATCAGATCTATATTTACTCTTACCATAAGGTTGGTACTGAAGAAGTTTAGCTGTGCATTACTCTTGGTTGTACATTTTGCCTGTATCACTGCACTTACATTTATAGCTATTTGGTTATGTAGCATCACTCTTCATCTTATCTTAAATATTCTCCATTTTTCGTATATTATCACATCTATATTTACTCTTAACAAAATGTAGAATAAAGGCAATGCTTATGAAGAAGATTATGTGGAAAATTTCTTGTATTGCCCCCCCCCCCATTAGCATGGACAAGGGTTTTATAGAGCCTGTGTTCACCAATAATGTAAGTTTGTCCTTCTCAAGCCTTCAAACTTTGTTGTGTATATTTGGTTAGGCATGACTGCAACAGCTGTTTATTTTTGGTGTTTGCATCAAATTGCATGTTTAAAGTTTATTATGTAGTTCATAAACAAAAGTTTGTCCTTCTCAATTTAAGTTTTCAATTGTACAACCAAGTTCCTTCTTCATACCATGTAAATTAAACTATACAGAGCAAGTGATCTTCTTTTGCACAGCATGTATGCTTCTGTTCTTCATCCGTAATCCAGTGGTGTGGTGAACCTACCCACTACAGCACAATGTCATATTCTGCAATGTCTTAACTATGAACAATGTCATATCATTCAACTATTATTTAAACCGTCTCTTTATTTGCCAATCTGAAATGGGATAAATTGACAGCACACTTACCATTGATTCTTATGAGTTCTTGATCTGTAATCCAGTGGTGTCATGAAGCTGCCAACTCCTTCACAATGTCATTTCCTGCCATGCCTTGACCTGAACAATACCATATTGCGTTAATGCAATTTTAAACTGTGTCACTTTATTCGTCAGTAAGAAATGTGATGAATTGTCAGCACTGATACTTTTATGTGCAAAACCTGTCATCTGTCTGCTTGTTTATCTTTTAGAGTGAGGAAGATATAAGTGTTGAACAAGCACAGTCTCATCATCTTGCTCAGCTCCTTGTGCTGCAGCTCCCCAGCAGGGCTAACCTTTCTTGAACTCTATTGAAGTGTTGTCGGTTTTGTATATTATTTTGTCGGCGTGTTTATTTGCACTCGTGGCGATCTTTGATGCCCAGTGTATGTAGTTTTTTGTCTGCTTGTGCTTCATTATCATAGTGGCGAACTTTGATGCCCAGTGGATGTAATATGCCGTAATTTCTTTATTGTATAGTCTAGGTTTTTTCTTATTCACGAAGCTACAGTTATTTTACTGTATATATATCCTGTCTTCGCAGTAAACTGGCCAAACCATAATATTACGGTACATAATTGGGCCGTCATGCAATCACGATGTATGATCCGCATCATGGGCCCCGTCATCTTGGTCCATTAAAAGGCCAAAAGTAAACTGGCCCACTAGTACATTCGAGCCTTTAATAGGCCGAGTAACCCTCGACCCTCTTTTCGCAAGAAAACTCAATGGGCTTTTAGGAGGCTGAGAAGTAGGTTGGGCCTAAAACGTGCCGAACAGCTCACGTGTCGGCAGCAGCCCGAAATGGACCTCGGCCCATGATTGTGCGAATCAAATCGCGGGCTTTTAACAGGCGAAAAATTTCTCGGTCCTTGTTTGGCCCAATCATAGATATCGGCTGCGAGCAGGCCAGATGCAAACCGGGCCGTAGTTAGGCCCAAGTATATGACGGGCTTTTAACAGGTCGAAATTAATATAGGGTCGAAATGTTAAACAGGCCCTTAACAGGCCGAACTAATATCAGGCCAAATTACTAAATGGGCCTTTAGCAAGTGGGACCAAAAGCATAGCATCCAGTTGACGGGTCGAATCTGATATGGGCCATAATTTAGCCCAAAGCCTCTTAAAGGGCCGGACCTTATCTGGGCCGTAATTTGGGACAGAACGTGGTAGGCTTTTAATGGGCCGGATCTCATATGGGCCATTATTAGGCCCAGAATGTGGCAGGCCATTAATGGACGGGATCAAATATGGGTCGGCATTTGGCACAAAACATGGCAGCCAGATAATGGGCCGGCCTACTAGGGTCCTCAAAATCTTGTGGGCCTACAGCTGGGCCGGCCCATTAATGTCAGCGAAATCTCGTGGGCCTTTAGCTAGGCCGGCCCATTATGATCCGCAAGAATCTTGTGGGCCTTTACCTGGGCCGGCCCACTATGGCACACAAAAATCTTGTGGGCCTTTACCTGGGTCGGCCCATTATGGCCCACAAAATCTTGAAGGCCTTTAGCTGGGCGAGCCCATTATGGTCCGCAAAATCTCGTGGGCCTTTAGCTGGGCCGGCCCATTATGGTCCACAAAATCTTGTGGGCCTTTAGTTGGGCCGACCCATTTAAACTTGATGGGCCGGTCCATGTGTCAACATATCGTCGGCGCGTCTCACCCATTCGATGAGTGACACATGTGCCAACGCGGACCTGACACGTGTCTCCTCCAGCCAATGATGATTTTACACGTGGAAAATCCCCATTGGTCCAGGCTGTTAACGGGTTATCAGATCCAAAACCCGACCCGATAGCTTAACGGAGTTTCGTTACGGTGAATGCCACGTGTCGGTCACCCATGACGAAAGCACTTCTGTGACGTGCGATTTATCGTCATGGAAGTGGACACTTCCGTGATGATAATTTTGGTAATGTCATGGAACACTTCTACGACAGCACAGGTATGACTATCTTGATTCTGTCATAAAATCATCATCGATGTACATGCATGAAAAAAACGTGACCTACTGTGACAAACACGTATCATCACGGAAGTGTATTTTTTTGTATTCTCATGAATTTCCAGAGGGATTCAAACCCGTGAACATAGAGGCATACGACGGAACGACAGACCCTGGGGTCTAGATTGAGGACTTTATCCATCACATCCACATGGCTCGCCGAGATGATCTCCACGCCATCAAATACCTGCCCCTCAAATTGAAAGGACCAGCTCGGCACTGGTTGAAAAGCATCCCCAAAAACTCAATTGGAAGTTGGTAATAGCTTGAGGATGCTTTTAGGGCTAATTTGCAAGGGACCTATGTCCGATCTCCGGATGCAGACGATTTAAGTCACATAATGCAACAGCTCGGAGAGTCAGCCGGAAAGCTTTGGAACAGATTTCACACTAAGAAGAATCAAATCGTTGACTCCCGGATGCCGAAACCTTAGCGGCTTTCAAACACAGTGTCTGAGACGAATGGCTCGCCAGACACCTCGGCCAGGAAAAAACGAGGACAATGGCAGCCCTAACAAGCCTTATGACCCGCTTCTGCGCGGGTGAGCATAGTTGGCTGGCCCGTAGCGGCACCAGCGACCCAGGCACATCCAAAGTCAGGGATGGCAACGGGAAGCCGTGACGCAATAAAAACAAGTGTCTAAACAATGAAGACAGCCCAGATAACATGGTGGTCGACGCCGGATTCAGGGGCTCTCGACCCGGTCAACGGAAAAAGCCATTTAAAGGCAGCAGAGATGGCCCGTCCAGCCTAAACAAGATACTGGACAGATTATGTCAGATTCATGGCACCCCCGAAAAACCTGCAAATCACACCAACAGAGAATGCTGGGTCTTCAAGCAGGCCAGCAAACTAAACGCTGAACACAAGGGGAGGGAGACGCCAAGTCAAGACGAGGATGAGCCTCGCCAGCCGAACACTTGGGGACAGAAAAAATTCCCACCAGAGGTCAAAACAGTGAACATGATTTATGCAACTCACATACCAAAGAGGAGGCGCAAACGCGCACTCTGAGACATATACGCTGTAGAGCCTGTCGCCCCCAAGTTTAACCCTTGGTCGGCCTGCCCGGTCACTTTTGATCGCAGGGATCATCCGACGAGTATCCGGCACGGAGGATCGGCTGCCTTGGTGCTCGACCCAATAATTAACAGATACCATCTCACCCGAGTCCTTATGAACGACGGCAGTAGTCTCAATATGATATATCAGGACAATGTCTGCAAAATGGGGATAGACCCGTCAAGAATCAGCCAAAGTAATACTACCTTTAAAGGAGTAATACCATACACAGAGGCCCGCTGCATGGGCTCTCTAGTACTAGAGGTTGTATTCGGTTCTCCCGACAACTTCCGAAGTGAAGAATTAATCTTCGACATCGCTCCATTCCGAAGCAGCTATCACGCACTACTCGGAAGAACGGCCTTCACTCGTTTCAACGTAGTACCGCATTATGCTTATCTTAAACTTAAGATGCCTGGTCCACGTGGCATCATCACAGTTAGCGGAAATACAGAGCGTTCCTTACGTGCGGAAGAATATGTGGCGGCTCTAGCAGCCGAACACTGAACGGTCTCCCCAACTAGAATAAATGATCAGTCCTCAAGACCGCGGACACGATTAGACAAGTCCGGCACACCACTAGTTGTAGCAGCCCAGATAAACCTAAGTTTGGGTCGATGGATATACCCCCATAGGTGGTGCTAGGGGCTGCCCGCACGTAAAAAGGCCCATAGGTTGGCTCGACCCTATTAATACAATAACAGATTGCATTTTCATGGTTCATTCAGAATAACCAATGTTTCGCACGAAGTCTTTCACATGGGTTTTTCTTTTTTACAGATGATCACCGTGCTACACCCTTCCAGGATACGGCACAACAGAGACAAAGGCGCAGACGTGCAGCAGAGCCCCTCTCAAAGGTTTCTTTTTAGATTAAGACCCTGTGTAAACCTTTTTAATGTCTCTTGTTGCTTCATACCCTCCGGGCACTTAACACACCGAGAGTGATACTAGCGTTATTGGCATTTCGTCGCGCCAGACTAATGCATGTACCTGGAAACTCAGGGCTCGTTATCGAGGGCGTTACTCAGCCCAGTATATGTTGCAAAGTCCGAATACCTTAGGGAGTGTTCGGCGTCGCGAGTTTGGCCTTATATGCATCAGCTCTGAATCATGTCTTTGGTCAATAGTTGGGTTTTCCCGGCTCCCGTGTTTTGCTACCTTACGTTCCACTATATCGGCTAAGGTGGCACTGGGAGAACTACTGCGATTGGGCCCTAGTTCATCTGGATGAGCACCTTAGTAGAGAAAGCCGAAAACTGACTATCATGATAAAGCGCGAGACTGGTCAACCACTCGATGACTCAGCGGAATCTTCGCAATTCCTTTGCATTAACGAAGGACCGGTTTCCCGGTCATGTACGTACGCGCACCGTATTCGGATGAACGCAGAAGTACCAAGGGCTATATAGTATCCCAACCGTCAAACTCCTATGGCTAAGTTAAAGTGTTAAAGCTATATAGTCTAATTGCCTTATTCGCCGTGCTATCACCTCCTTAATGGACCAAGACATTGGATCAAGTGTGAGTATGCGCTTTTACGAACACCCCCGCATTACATGCGTGGGGGCTGAAGCCGACGACTAAAACTTTCAGGTGATATACAATACATAAACGGTCGCACAGGAGGCATTATAATACTTTCGGGAAAAAGTATAAACACAGCCTTTATAATCAAAATAGCATTGTTTTTACAATCCAGATACATTTCACTCGAACATGGTACTCTTCGAGCACTGAGCCTCTATTAAATGGGCACCTTCTAGGACTTCTTCAAAATAGTGCTCGGCCGAGCCCTGTCCTTCGGCCCGACCCCGGGTGGCAATAGCGGTGGCCTCCATCCCTGCCCAATATGTCTTAACACGGGCAAGAACCATCTGCCCACCCTCTATGCACGCCGACCTCTTTACAGCGTCGATATACAGCACAGCACCAAGGAATTGTTGCACTAAACCAAAATAAATGTCCGGCCTTGGTCCCTTCGGCCAAAGATGATCCACGACAGACCTCAGATCAAGCCCGGACAACCTATGGAGCTCGGCCCACACGGCCATTTGTTCATTCAATAGCAACGGATGCGTTGGAGCACTGAACTGCGATCAGAACAACCTTTCCACCTCATGATCTTTCTTTTCTTTAAAAAACTCAGTCGCATCAGCAACACTCTTTGCCAAGTCCAAGTACGTGTCTGCAGCACTACATAATTGATCCAGAGGGGCATACTTCGGATCTCCGAACTTCATCTGCAACAAAAAGGGCCCCCTAGCCGTGTAATCTCCGGCTTGACGAAGCTCCTCCCTTGCCGCTCTAATTTCAGAGTGAGTTTCCTTGGCTGCTTCCAAGTCCTTCTTTAGGTCAGCCGCTTTCCCTTGGCTTTCCTTTTCAAGGAGCTCATATCAGCCGGCGACATCTTTCATCTCAACAGCCATCTTGGATATTTTATCTTTACTTTGGTGATGAGTAGCCTGTTCGGTTCTTAACTCTTCGGCCGCGTTTAGGGCGACCGCATCACTTCTCCTGGCTTATTCCTTGGCTCGGGCAAGTTCCGCCCGAAGGGTCTCCACGGCGGCAGCTCCGTCTGCAGTCATAGCATATTATAGATACTAGCATCATGCTCCTCTTAATATATGTTGACCACCCGAAAAAACATACCTTGTGCCTGGTCAAGTCGCTTGTTCACAAGCACGATGTCGGCATCCGCCATGTAAAGCTGCCGCCTCAGTTCGGCAAAATCAGCGGTCCGGCTAGCCACCGGACCCTCAGCCGCCTGCACATGAAAGCTGCGTGATCATTACCTGGGACTATGATCCTTTGTTTGCTGCCTCTGGACGGCAACTAGAGTCTCAGGGGCTACTATCTACACAGAGCACACCTAGCATGTGCGATACCGTCAAAAATACATATACATTACTTTGCGTACCTCAAAGCCTCTTAGCAGGCTCGTAAAGGCTTCATTCAACCCATTTTTGGCGGATGAAATCCTCTCAACCACCGTACCCATTAAGGTACGATGCGCCTCTGAGATAGCCGCTTGCTCCAGAAGACCCATTAGTGTGTCTGGTTGTGCACCGGACAATCCTGGACTCTTTCTGTTGCTCTCCTTGGGAGCCAAACACTCCGGACTTCGGGCGGCCGAAGAGTTTCCTTCTGGCCTTTGCGGATCAGGAGAAGTCCTCTGTGACGACACCTCGGGGTCATCCGCCCCATGAGGCGGGGAGGCAGGAGGAGGCGTTTCGCTCCAACATATCTATAATTTATGAAGCATTCATGCTATATTACTATGTGTTTTGAATGATTATGGGCTTTAGTATACACTTTTATATTACTTTTGGGACTAACCTATTAACCGGAGGCCCAGCCCATATTGCTGTTTTATTGCTTGTTTCAGTATTTCGAAGAAAAGGAATATCAAATGGAGTCCAAATGGAATGAAACCTTGGGCAGCGTGATTTTTTGGAAGAATATGATCCTGGAGACTTGGAGTCCAGGCCAGAAGATCCTCGAGGAGGCCACGAGATAGGAGGTCGTGCCCCCCTTACAGGGTGGTAGCCCCCTGTCTCGTGGGCCCCTCGAGCACCCCACCGACCGACTTCTTTCGCCTATATAAGCCTACGTACCCTAAAGCCATCGAATATCAAGATAGATCGGGAGTTCCGCCGCCGCAAGCCTCTGTAGCCACCAAAAACCTCTCGGGAACCCGTTCTGGCACCCTGCCGGAGGGGGAACCCATCACCGGTGGCCATCTTCAACATCCCGGCGCTATCCATGATGAGGAGGGAGTAGTTCACCCTCGGGGCTAAGGGTATGTACTAGTAGCTATGTGTTTGATCTCTCTCTCTCGTGTTCTCTCTCGTGTTCCCTCTATGGCACGATCTTGATGTATCCCGAGCTTTGCTATTGTAGTTGGATCTTATGATGTTTCTCCCCCTCTACTCTCTTGTGATGAATTGAGTTTCCCCTTTGAAGTTATCTTATCGGATTGAGTCTTTTATGAGAACACTTGATGTATGTCTTGCTATGCTTATCTGTGGTGACAATGGGATATCATGTGCCTCTTGAGGTATGTTTTGGTGACCAACTTGCGGGTTCCACCCATGAACCTATGCATAGGGGTTGTCCCACGTTCTTGACTCTCCGGTAGAAACTTTGGGACACCCTTTGAAGTACTTTGTGTTGGTTGGATGAATCTGAGATTGTGTGATGCATATCGTATAATCATGCCCAAGGATACTTGAGGTGACAATGGAGTATCTAGGTGACATTAGGGTTTTGGTTGATTTGTGTCTTAAGGTGTTATTCTAGTACGAACTCTTGAATAGATTGATTCGAAAGAATAACTTTGAGGTGGTTTCATACCCTACCATAATCTCTACGTTTGTTCTCCGCTATTAGTGGCTTTCGAGTGACTCTTTGTTGCATGTTGAGGGATTGTTATATGATCTATCTATGTTATTATTATTGAGAGAACTTGCACTAGTGAAAGTATGAACCCTAGGCCTTGTTTCCTATCATTGCAATACCGTTTACGCTCACTTTTATCGCTTTCTACCTTGCTGTTTTTATTATTTCAGATTACAAATACCTTTATCTACCATCCATATTGCACTTGTATCACCATCTCTTCGCCGAACTAGTGCACCTATAGAATTTACCATTGTACTGGGTGTGTTGGGGACACAAGAGACTCTTTGTTATTTGGTTGTAGGGTTGTTTGAGAGAGACCATCTTCATCCTACACCTCCTACGGATTGATAAACCTTAGGTCATCCACTTGAGGGAAATTTGCTACTGTCCTACAAACCTGTGCACTTGCAGGCCTAACAACGTCTACAAGAAGAAGGTTGTGTAGTAGACATCAAGATCTTTTCTGGCACCGTTGCCGGGGAGGCTAGGTAAAGGGCACTCACTCACACCCAGTCAACTAAGCTCTTTTCTGGCGCCGTTGCCGGGGAGGCTAGGTAAAGGGCACTCACTCACACCCCGTCAACTAAACTCCTTTCCGGTGCCGTTGCCGGGGAGGTGAGTGCTTAAAGGTATATATTTAGATCTTGCAATAGAATCTTTTTTGTTTCATGTTTTATCACTAGTTTAGTTTATAAACGAAAACTACAAAAAAATGGTGTTAAGTTTGTCTCATACGCTTCATCTTTTTAATATCTTTCGTGAGAATGATGGAAGGGAAAATTGTGCTCAAGTGCTAGAAGAAGAATGCATTAGAATGTTTGGTACTATATCTTTGAATGATGAGCATGATTGCAATGTTGTTAGTATGAATTCCTTGAATATCCATGATGCTAATGATATGCAAATCCACAAGCTTGGGGAAGCTATGTTTGATGAATATGATATTTTTAGTCCCCCAAGTTTTGATGAAAATATTTATTATGATGAAAGCATGCCTCCTATTTATGATGATTATATTGATGAAAGTGGGTTTGGAAGAGTGTCAACTTTAGGAAGTAGTGATCCCACTATTTTGGAGGATGTTGAATCTTATTGTGATGAACATGAAAGTGGATTTGGAAGAGTGTCACCTTTATTTAGTGATGATTCCACTATTTCGGAAGAGGTTCCAATTGATTATGAGAACAAAGTTGATATCTATGATGATTATTGTGATGACTTGTATGCTATTAGGAATAATGATAACCATGAAACTTGTCATCATGATTTTAGTTTTCAATTGGATTATGCCTCACATGATAACTATTTTGTTGAGTTTGCTCCCACTACTATTCGTGAGAAGAACTTTGCTTATGTGGTGAGTAGTAAAATTTCTATGCTTGTAGATCATGAAAAGAATGCTTTAGGTTCTGGTTATATTGTTGAATTCATTCATGATGCTACTGAAAATTATTATGAGGGGGGACTTATGCTTGTAGGAATTGCAATAATGTCAAGTTTCCTCTCTATGTGTTGAAATTTTTGAAGCTATGCCTGTTTTACCTTCCTATGCTAGTTGATTATTGTTCCCATAAGTTGTTTGCTCACAAAATCCCTATGCATAGGAAGTGGGTTAGACTGAAATGTGCTAGTCATATGCTTCATGATGCTCCCGTTATGTTTCAATTCTTATCTTCTATGTGAGCAGCGTTGCCATCATCATGCCTAGCTAGAAAGGCATTAAAGAAAAGCGCTTGTTGGGAGACAACCCAATATTTATCCTTACTGTTTTTGTGTGTCCACATGATTATGCTACTGTAGTAATCATGTTTTATAGCTTTTCTTTCAATAAAGTGCCAAGTAGAACCTTTGGGAAGACTTGGGTGAAGTTTATGTGATCTTGCTGTGAAAAACAGAAACTTTAGCGCTCACGAGATTAGCTTCCATTTTTTACTGGAGAGTGATTTTAGGTTTATTCTTTTTGCATATGATTCATAGAAAAATTGCTAAGGTCCAGAAATTTATTTCATAATTTTTAGGGTTCCAGAAGTATAGGTTTGATACAGATTACTGCAGACTGTTCTGTTTTTGACAGATTCTGTTTTCATTGTGTTGTTTGTTTATTTTGATGAATCTATGAGTAGTATCGGGGGGGTGTCGGGTGGTAGGTGCGACATATGACAAAATATGGCTATCATTGTGGGAGCCAATAAGACATCGCCGGTGTCTGGGAACGGGGTGAGGCGAAGACATGCACGCCGGCGGATCTTACCCAGGTTGGGTGCTCTCCGTGGAGATAATACCCCTACTCCTGCTCTGCAGGGTCTCCGCATGATCACTAGATCGACAATAGCTACAAGAGGATCCGTGAGCTGTTTGGTGAGAGGAGGAAGAACGGCAAGGCTAGCTCTCTTCTCCTCTCAAAGTGGTGTCTAAAACAATCAAAGTCCAACCCTTTGCATGGGTGCCCTGGGGGGTTTATATAGGCCTACCCCCCAGGGGTACAATGGTAATCCGCTAGGGCTGGCCCAGCCGTCAATGTCTATGCTTGCCCGCTTCTCCGCCGACTGCTGGGGCCCGCCGACTGCTGGGTCCCGCCTGCTGCCAGCCCCTGGGCCGACAGGCCGGCCCCACTGCTTGGGTGTCTTGTCGGAGGCTGGTTATTGTTGCCTCACCCGTGATGACGAGGGCTTCATCGAGGTAAGCATGGCTACAGTGCCGCCACCTGGCGGGTTCTCACTGTAGCCTTACCTCGTCTTGTCTCCTTAATGGTGCACATACTTCGAGGGGGGAACGAGTCGGCTGGGGAGAGCCGGCTACGCCCCAGGCCGACTAGGTAAAGCATGGCCGCCATTGGGTGTCTCTGACCAAAGGGGCCCACTGCCTGTGGACCATACTGGCGTCTTGTCGTGGGTGGCATCATGATTAGCATGGCAACAGTGCCCCGCCGGACGGGTAGTGGCTGCCCCGTTCGGCGTACTGTGGCCATGCGTGCTCCGGGATTCGGGGGTGGCAGGCTTCACTGTTGCCACGCCCTGTCCCATCTCCGTCATGTAGGCGCAAACTTTGAGGGCGTGAACTTGGCCGCCTATTGGGGGCCGGGTTCTTGGAGTCGGCCCTCTCGTGGTCGGCTCTTTGGATTCGGCTCTTTCGTGGCCGGCTTCATGGAGCCGGCCCTCTCGCGGCTTCCTTCTTGAGGGTTTTGGGGCCGGTCCGCCTTTCGGTAGTCGGCTGGTGTGATAGCCGGCTGAGGGAAGGCGGCCCCGCGTCTTGGATACTTGAAGGCTCGATCGGCCTGCCATTGTTTGAAGAGCCAGGGGGAGCCGGCAAGGCTACCCGTGGTCATTTACTCCGACAGTAGTCCCCGAAGCTGGTTGCGCTTCGTGGCTGAGAGGGGAACGGGAAGCTCAATCAGCTTCCTATCCTGAAGAGCCGGCAGCTAGGAGCCGGCTTCGATTATGCTTGCCTTCTCAGCGAAGTTTCTTCGAAATCTGAAGGCGGGAACCAGCTAGCGCGCTAGCTAGGCTGCGGGCTGACCGCCCGCCGCCTGCGCGCCATGTGGCACCCTTCGGCTGGAAGGGCCTGCCAGCCCACGCGCGTGACGGGACGCCGCTGCAGAATGGGGCCCACCACTTCCATGCCTCGGCCCGGGCGCGGATCTTTTGCGGCCCGAACTGACCGCACGTCTTCCGACGGCGGTTTCCACTCGCCGAAAAGGCGCGATAATAGCGGGACGTGGGGGAGTGGGCCTAGTTAATCCCATGCCCCCCACGCCTCGCCTCCTCGGCTTCGCCGCGCGAGGCTATAAGTAGGGGGAGGAGGGGGAGCGGCAGATACTAGCACGCTCGCCCTCGCTCCGCCATCTCCTTCTTCTTCCTTCATTTTGTCGTCGCAAGTGTTCTCCATGATGCCGCCGCCCTGCTGGTCTCCTCGGCACGCCGTTGCTCCGCCGCGGCCGAAACGTGCGTGCCCTGCCGCTGCGCATTCTCTGTTGCTTCTCCGCTCTCATGGCCCCGATGTCCAGCTCCTGGGACGGCTCCAACGTCCGTGAAGACCACATCGACTTCCTCCGCAAGACGCGGCGGTTGCCGGGCAGGGATCACGTGCAGGTCCGTCTCGCGCTGGAGAGGGAGGTTTTGCTGGCGCCGGAGGAGGGCGAGCGGGTAATCTTCTACTCACACTGCATGCGCGGCGTCGGCCTGCCCGCGAGCGGTTTCTTCCGCTCGTTTCTCGAGTTTTATCATCTCCAGGCGCACCACGTCACTCCAAACACGGTGGTGCTGTTGTCGGCCTTCGTCACTCTATGCGAAGGCTTCCTCGGCGTCCTCCCTACCATCGAGCTTTGGGGGGAGTTCTTCCAGTCCAAGCTCGGTACGGTTGTCGCAGGCGTGCCGGCTCCATGCGGCGCCTTCATCGCCATGGGGAGATTGATACGTCCATTTTGCATCATGCTTTTATATCAATATTTATTGCATTATGGGTTGTTATTTCATGTTATGTCACAATACTTATGGCTATTCTCTCTTATTTTACAAGGTTTACATGAAGAGGGAGAATGCCGGCAGCTGGAATCCTGGGCTGGAAAAGGAGAAAATATTGGAGACCTATTCTTCGCAATTCCAAAAGTCCTGAAACTCCACTGAATATCTTAAAATAAATAAAGAAAAATTGCCGCCAAAGATTAAGGCCAGGGGGCCCACAACCTGCACGAGGGTGGGACATTAAGCAACCTTTCGGGGCGAGACTCCGCCGCCATGAGGCAGAACCTTGGCGAAACCAATCTAGGGCTCCGGCAGAGCTGTTCTGCCGGGGACACTTCCCTCCGGGAGGGGGAAATCATCACCAACGTCATCACCAATGATCCTCTCATCGGGAGAGGGAAATCTCCATCAACATCTTCACCAGCACCATCTCATCTCCAAACCCTAGTTCATCTCTTGTATCCAATTCTTGTCTCCAAGTCCAGGATTGGTGCTAGTAGGTTGCTAGTAGTGTTGATTACTCCTTGTAGTTGATGCTAGTTGGTTTATTTGGTGGAAGATCATATGTTCAGATCCTTTATGCATAATATTACCCCTCTGATTATGAACATGAATATGATTTGTGAGTAGTTACATTTGTTCCTGAGGACAAGGGAGAAGTCTTGCTATTAGTAGTCATGTGAATTTGGTATTCGTTCGATATTTTGATGAGATGTCTGCTGTCTAGCCTCTAGTGGTGTTATGTGAACGTCGACTACATAACACTTCACCATTATTTGGGCCTAGAGGAAGGCATTGGAAAGTAATAAGTAGATGATGGGTTGCTAGAGTGACAGAAGCTTAAACCCTAGTTTATGCATTGTTTCGTAAGGGGCTGAATTGGATCCATATGTTTCATGCTATGGTTAGGTTTACCTTAATACTTTTGTTGTAGTTGCGGATGCTTGCAATATAGGTTAATCATAAGTGGGATGCTTATTCAAGTAAGAACAGCACCCAAGCACCGGTCCACCCACATATCAAATTATCAAAGTACCGAACGCGAATCATATAAGCGTGATGAAAACTAGCTTGATGATATTCCCATGTGTCCTCGGGAGCGCTTTTCCTATTATAAGAGTTTGTCCAGGCTTGTCCTTTGCTATAAAAAGGATTGGGCCACCTTACTGCACTTTATTTACTTTTGTTACTTGTTGCTCGTTACGATTTATCTTATCACAAAACTACCTGTTGCCACTTATTTCAGTACTTGCAGAGAATACCTTGCTGAAAACCGCTTATCATTTCCTTCTGCTCCTCGTTGGGTTCGACACTCTTACTTACCGAAAGGACTACGATAGACCCCCTATACTTGTGGGTCATCAAGACTCTTTTCTGGCGCCGTTGCCGCGGAGTGTAGCGCCTTTGGTAGGTGGAATTTGGTAAGGAAAATTTTATATAGTGTGCTGAAATTTTCTGTCACTTGTTACTATGGAAAGTAATTCTCTGAGAGGCTTGTTCGGGGTATCTTCACCCCGTCCAGTAGAGCAAAGAGTTGCTCCTCAACCTACTGAACCTATTGAAAATGAAACTCCTTTTGAAATTCCTTCGGGTATGATGGAAAAACTGGTAGCTAACACTTTTACAGGAGATGGAACAAAACATCCTGATGAAGATCTACTCTATGTGGATGAAGTTTGTGGACTATTTAAGCTTGCAGGTATACCCGATGATGTTGTTAAGAAGAAGGCCTTCCCTTTATCTTTGAAGGGAGACGCATTGACATGGTATAGGCTATGTGATGATATGAGATCATGGAACTATAAAAGATTGAAACTGGAATTTCATCAAAAGTATTACCCTATGCATCTTGTTCACCATGATCGCAATTATATATATTATTTTTTGCCTCGCAAAGGAGAAAGCATCACTCAAGCTTGGGGGAGGATTAAATCAATGTTATATTCATGCCCCAATCATGAGCTCCCAAGAGAAGTAATTGTTCAAAGTTTTTATGCTCAGCTTTCTGATAACAATCGCACCATGCTCGATACTTCTTGTGCTGGCTCTTTTATGATGAAGACTATTGAATTCAGATGGAATTTATTGGATAGAATTAAACGCAAATCTGAAGATTGGGACCTCGACGAAGGTAAGGAGTCAGGTATGACACCTAAGTTTGATTGTGTTAAATCTTTTATGGATACCGATATTTTCCGTAAGTTTAGCACTAAATATGGACTTGACTCTAAGATAGTAGCTTCTTTCTGTGAATATTTTGCTACCTATGTTGATCTCCCCAAGGAGAAGTGGTTTAAATATCATCCTCCCATAGAAGTAAAAGTAGCTGCACCTATTAAAGTTGAAGAAAAGACTGTCACTTATATTGATCCTATTGTTCCCACTTCTTATGTCGAGAAACCACCTTTCCCTGTTAGAATGAAGGATCATGCTAAAGCTTCAACTGTTGTTCATAAAAGCAATATTAGAACTTATACACCTCCTAAGCAAATCAAATTAGAACCTAGTATTGCTATTTTTAAAGATCTCTTGTCTGATAATATTGATGGGCATGTTATTCAATTCTGTGGTGAAACTGCTAGAATTGCTAAACCTTGTGCTAAAGATAAACATAGACCTATGGTAGGCGTGCCTGTTATTTCTGTTCAAATAGGAGATCATTGTTATCATGGCCTGTGTGATATGGGTTCTAGTGCTAGTGTAATACCCATTGACTTATACAAAGAAATTATGCATGATATTGCACCTGCTGAGTTAGAAGATATTGATGTTATAGTTAAACTTGCCAATAGAGATACTATATCTGCAATGGGAATTGTTAGAGACGTTGAAGTCTTGTGTGGAAAAACAAAATATCCCGCTGATTTTCTTGTTCTTGGTTCTCCACAAGATAGCTTTTGTCCCATTATATTTGGTAGACCCTTCTTGAGTACTGTTAATGCTAAGATAGACTATGAAAAGAATGTTGTTACTATTGGCTTGGATGATATGGTTCATGAGTTTAATTTCTCTAAATTTAGTAAACAACATCGTGAGCAAGAATCGCCTAGTAAGGATGAAATTATTGGTCTTGCTTCTATTGTTGTACCTCCTAGTGATCCTTTGGAACAATATTTACTAGACCATGAAAATGATATGTTCATGAATGAAAGAAGGGAAATAGATGAAGTATTCTTTAAACAGGAACCTATTCTACAACACAATTTGCCTATTGAAATCCTAGGGGATCCTCCTCCACCCAAGGGTGATCCTGTGTTCGAGCTTAAACCGTTGCCTGGTAATCTTAAATATGCTTATCTTGATGAAAAGAAAATATATCCTATTATTATTAGTGCTAACCTTTCAGAGCATGAAGAAGAAAGACTATTGAAAACTCTGAAGAAGCATCGTGCCGCTATTGGATATACTCCTCATGATCTTAAGGGCATTAGTCCCACTCTATGTCAACATAAAATAAATTTGGAAGCGGATGCGAAACCAGTTCGTGATCCTCAACGATGTCTGAATCCTAAAATGAAAGAAGTGGTAAGAAAAGAAATACTCAAGCTTCTGGAGGCAGGTATAATTTATCCCGTTGCTAATAGTCAGTGGGTAAGTCATGTCCATTGTGTCCCTAAGAAGGGAGGTATTACTGTTGTCCCTGATGATAAAGATGAATTGATCCCGCAAAGAATTATCACAGGCTATAGGATGGTAACTGATTTCTGCAAATTAAATAAAGCTACTAAGAAGGATCATTACCCCTTACCTTTTATTGATCAAATGCTAGAAAGACTTTGCAAACATACACATTATTGCTTTCTAGATGGTTATTCTGGTTTCTCTCAAATACTTGTGTCGGCTAAAGATCAATCAAAGACTACTTTTACATGCCCTTTTGGTACTTTTGCTTATAGAGGTATGCCTTTTGGTTTATGTAATGCACCTGCTACCTTTCAAAGATGCATGATGGCTATATTCTCTGACTTTTGTGAAAAAATTTGTGAGGTTTTCATGGACGATTTTTCCGTCTATGGTTCCTCTTTTGATGATTGCTTGAGCAATCTTGATCGAGTTTTGCAGAGATGTGAAGAAACTAATCTTGTCTTGAATTGGGAAAAGTGTCACTTTATGGTTAATGAAGGTATTGTCTTGGGGCACAAAGTTTCTGAAAGAGGTATTAAAGTTGATAAAGCGAAAGTTGATGTTATTGAAAAGATGCCATGTCCCGAGGACAATAAAGGTATATGAAGTTTCCTTGGTCACGCTGGATTTTATAGGAGGTTCATTAAGGACTTCTCAAAAATTTCTCGGCCTCTAACTAATTTATTACAAAAAGATGTACCATTTGTCTTTGATGATCATTGTGTAGAAGCATTTGAAATACCTAAGAAAACATTAGTCTCTGCACCTGTTGTTCAGCCACCTGATTGGAATTTACCCTTTGAAATTATGTGTGATGCTAGTGATTATGCTGTAGGTGCTGTTCTAGGGCAAAGAGTTGATAAGAAATTAAATGTTATTCATTATGCTAGTAAGAATCTAGACAATGCTCAAAGAAATTATGCTACTACCGAAAAGGAACTTTTAGCAGTTGTATTTGCTTGTGATAAATTCAGACCCTATATTGTAGACTCTAAAGTAACTATTCACACTGATCATGCTGCTATTAAATATCTTATGGAAAAGAAAGATGCAAAACCTAGACTTATTACATGGGTTCTCTTGCTGCAAGAATTTTATTTGCATATTGTTGATAGAAAAGGAGCTCAGAACCTCGTTGCAGATAACTTATCTTGGTTAGAGAATGTTCTTGATGACCCACTACCTATTGATGATAGCTTCCCTGATGAGCAACTAAATGTCATAAGCACTTCTCGTAGCACTCCATGGTATGCTGATTATGCTAATTATATTGTCGCTAAATTTATACCACCTAGCTTCACATACTAACAAAAGAAAAAGTTTTTCTATGATTTGCGACATTACTTTTGTGATGACCCACATCTTTATAAAGAAGGAGTAGATGGTGATATTAGACGTTGTGTACCTGAGCATGAACAGGAACAGATCCTACGCAAGTGTCACTCCGAAGCTTATGGAGGTCACCACGCTGGAGACAGAACTGCACATAAGGTATTGCAATCCGGTTTTTATTGGCCTACTCTCTTCAAGGATGCCCGTAAGGTTGTCTTGTCTTGCGATGAATGTCAAAGAATTGGTAATATTAGTAGACGTCAAGAAATGCCTATGAATTATTCACTTGTTATTGAACCATTTGATGTTTGGGGCTTTGATTATATGGGACCTTTTCCCGCCTCTAATGGATATAAACATATTTTAGTTGTTGTTGATTACATTACTAAGTGGGTAGAAGCTATTCCAACTAGTAGTGTTGATCATAACACTTCTATTAAAATGCTTAAGGAAGTTATTTTTCGAGGTTCAGAGTCCCTAGATATTTAATGACTGATGGTGGTTCACACTTTATTCATGGTGCTTTCCGTAAAATGCTTGCTAAATATGACGTTAATCATAGAATTGCATCTCCTTATCACCCACAGTATAGTGGTCAAGTAGAATTGAGTAATAGAGAGCTCAAATTAATTTTGCAAAAGACTGTTAATAGGTCGAGAAAGAATTGCTCCAAGAAACTTGATGATGCATTATGGGCCTATAGAATTGCATATAAAAATCCTATGGGTATGTCTCCGTATAAAAAGGTTTATGGAAAAGCACGTCACTTACCTCTCGAACTAGAGCATAAAGCATATTGGGCTATTAAAGAGCTCAACTATGACTTCAAACTTGCTAGTGAGAAGAGGTTATTTGATATTAGCTCACTTGATGAATGGAGAACCCAAGCTTATGAAAATGCCAAGTTGTTTAAAGAAAAATTTAAAAGACGGCATGACAAAACAATACAAAAGCGTGAGTTTAATGTAGGTGATTATGTATTGCTATACAACTCTCGTTTAAAAAAAATTGCAGGAAAACTTCTCTCTAAATCGGAAGGTCCCTACGTTATCGAGGAGGTCTATCGTTCCGGCGCCATAAAAATCAACAACTTTGAAGGCACAAATCCGAAGGTGGTACACGGTCAAAGAATCAAACATTATATCTCAGGTAATCCCATAAATGTTGAAACAAATATTATTGAAACCGTAACCCCGAAGGAATACATAAGGGACACTTTCCAGACCGTTTCAGACTCCGAAAAGGAATAGGTATGTGGTACGGTAAGTAAACCGACTCCAAAACAATTTTTAAGGCAATATTTCTCCGTTTTGGAATTTTTAGAAAAATAGAAAAATAAGTGGCAGTCCGGGAAGGACACGAGGCCTCCACGAGGATGGAGGGCGCTCCCCCTACCTCGTGAGCACCTCGTGTGCCCTTCGGACTCCATTTTCTTGCATGATACGTATCTTGGTTGGTAAAGTTTCATTATATATACTCCCGAAGGTTTTGACGCTCGTATCACGCAAATATCCTCTGTTTTCGTTTCGAACTGTTCCTGCTGCAGATTTGAACAAGATGTCGTCCCAAGATTCAGAGGGAGAGAGCTACATAGCTGATTATATTGCAAATCCAAAAGTATATGGGGATGTGGAACACTATGGCTGGACCACACAGGAAGAAGAAGACTATGATCCAAAGAGGAAGGAGGAGACAAGCTCTGATGAAGAGGACGACCCACTGCCTCAACCTGGTGATATGCATGTGGAGTTCAAGAAGTCAAGCCTCCCTAAGGACCAATCTATCCCACCACGTTTTTGTAGGACAGCAAGGCAACACTATGCAAGAAGATAATGAAACTTGAGCTCGAGAATGAGGATCTAAGGGAGGAAAATTTTAGCCTCAAGCGTAAGCTAGAGAAGAAAACTGCAACAACTCCTACTTCACCACCTCCAAAGAAATAATCACATGGGTATGGGCACTCCCCTTGGCAACTACCAAGCTTGGGGGAGGTGCCCTGGTATCGTATCACCATCACAACTCCTATCTTTACCATTTTTCGTAGTTTGATCCTTTTAGTAGTATCTTGATTTAGTAGAATAAAGTCTTGACATGATTTAGTTTTGAGTTTTGCTTTATGATCCCTCTATGTAATCGAGTCTGTGAGCTATCTATATAATAAAGATTAGTTTTGAGTCAAGGGCTTGATTATTTTGCCATGATCTTGGGTGAATAGAAAGAAGAAAAAGAATAAAAAGAAACAAATAGTTCATATTGATCTTATTGAGAGTAATGACTTCACATAGAAAAGAGTATGATGATTAAAAGTTGTTGGGAGTTGGCAAATATAGCTTTGGTCATTGTTTCAATTAATAGGAAGTAATAAGGAAAGAGAGGTTTCACATATAGATATATTATCATTGACATTTCTTACGATTGGGAGCACTCATTAAAATATGACATGCCAAAGAGTTGAGGTTGGACAAGGAAGACAACATAATGAGTTATGTTTTCTTACATCTGAGATAAAGTATGTTGTCATGGATCCTCTAACGTGTTGAGCTTGCCTTTCCCCCTCCTGCTAGCCAAATTCTCAGCACCAAGTGGAAATACTACTTGTGCTTCCAAATACCCTTAAACCAGTTTTGCCATGAGAGTCCACCATATCTACCTATGGATTGAGTAAGATCCTTCAAGTAAGTTGTCATCGGTTCAAGCAATAAAAATTGCTCTCTAAATATGCATGACTTATTAGTGCAGAAAAATAAGCTTTGTACGAACTTGTTGTGGAAGTAATAAAAGCGACTGACTGCATAATAAAGGTCCACATGCAAGGGGCAATATAAAGTGACATTCTTTTGCATTAAGATTTTGTGCATCAACCCTAAACGCGCATGACAACCTCTGCTTCCCTCTGCGAAGGGCCTATCTTTTATTACTATTCTCTACTTTATGCAAGAGTCACGGTGATCTTCACCTTTCCTTTTTCATTTTATCCTTTGACAAGCTCAGCATGTTGGAAAGAACATGAAATATATATCTAATTGGATGTAGGGGAGCATGAATTATTATTGTTGACATTACCCTTGAGGTAAAAGGTTGTGGGGCAAAACTATAAGCCCCTAACTTTCTCTGTGTCCGATTAAAACTCCATAACCATAAGTATTGCGTGAGTGTTAGCAATTATGAAGGACTAAGTGATAGTTGAGTATGTGGACTTGCCTTCAAGCTCTAACATAGACTCTTTCCGATGTTATGATAAATTGCAATTGCTTCAATGACTGAGGTTATAATTTTTTGGTGCTCAACAAGGTTTCTGATTCATACTTTTGCATTGTGAAAAGATCATCACTTGAACATGAGTAATCATATGACAAAATTTATACATGTTGCTGTTATGGAAATAATCATGATGCCTTCATGTCCGTCTTTTATTTTTATCGACGCCTCTACCTCTAAACATGAGGACATATTTATTGTTATCGGCTTTTCGCTTGAGGACAAGCGAGGTCTAAGCTTGGGGGAGTTGATACGTCCATTTTGCATCATGCTTTTATATCAATATTTATTGCATTATGGGCTGTTATCTCACGTTATGTCACCATACTTATGGCTATTCTCTCTTATTTTACAAGGTTTACATGAAGAGGGAGAATGCCGGCAGCTAGAATTCTGGGATGGAAAAGGAGCAAATATTGGAGACCTATTCTGCGCAACTCCAAAAGTCCTGAAACTCCACGGAATATCTTAAAGTAAATAAAGAAAAATCATCGCCAAAGATGAAGGCCAGGGGGCCCACACCCTCCTCACGAGGGTGGGGGCGCCCCCCCCCCCCCGGGGCGCGCCCCCCTACCTCGTGGGCCCCCTGGTGGCTCTCCGACACCCATCTTGTCCTATATGAGGTATTTTGATGAGAAAAAACATTAAGCAACCTTTCGGGACGAGACTCCACCGCCACGAGGTGGAACCTTGGAGGAACCAATCTAGGGCTCCGGTAGAGCTGTTCTCCCTGGGACACTTCCCTCCGGGAGGGGGAAATCATCACCAACGTCATCACCAACGATCCTCTCGTCGGGAGAGGGCAATCTCCATCAACATCTTCACCAGCACCATCTCATCTCCAAACCCTAGTTCATCTCTTGTATCCAATTCTTGTCTCCAAGTACGGGATTGGTGCTAGTAGGTTGCTAGTAGTGTTGATTACTCCTTGTAGTTGATGCTAGTTGGTTTATTTGGTGGAAGATCATATGTTCAGATCCTTTGTGCATAATATTACTCCTCTGATTATGAACATGAATATGATTTGTGAGTAGTTACGTTTGTTCCTGAGGACAAGAGAGAAGTCGTGCTATTAGTAGTCATGTGAATTTGGTATTCGTTTGATATTTTGATGAGATGTATGTTGTCTAGCCTCTAGTGGTGTTATGTGAACGTCGAGTACATAACACTTCACCATTATTTGGGCCTAGAGGAAGGCATTGGGAAGTAATAAGTAGATGATGGGTTGCTAGAGTGATAGAAGCTTAAACCCTAGTTTATGCGTTGCTTCGTAAGGGGCTGATTTGGATCCATATGTTTCATGCTATGGTTAGGTTTACCTTAATACTTTTGTTGTAGTTGCGGATGCTTGCAACAGAGGTTAATCATAAGTGGGATGCTTGTTCAAGTAAGAACAGCACCCAAGCACCGGTCCACCCACATATCAAATTATCAAAGTACCGAACGTGAATCATATAAGCATGATGAAAACTAGCTTGACGATATTCCCATGTGTCCTCGGGAGCGCTTTTCCTATTATAAGAGTATGTCCAGGCTTGTCCTTTGCTATAACAAGGATTGGCCCACCTTGATGCACTTTATTTACTTTCGCTACTTGTTGCTCGTTACGATTTATCTTATCACAAAACTATCTGTTACCACTTATTTCAGTACTTGCAGAGAATACCTTACTGAAAACCGCTTATCATTTCCTTCTGCTCCTCGTTGGGTTTGACACTCTTACTTATCGAAAGGACTACGATAGATCCCCTATAATTGTGGGTCATCAGATTTCCAGGACATTCCGAGAACTTTTCTTTTCTACACATAAAAAACATCATGGTAGTTCTGCTGAAAACCGCTTATCATTTCCTTCTGCTCCTTGTTGGGTTCGACACTCTTACTTATTGAAAGGACTATGATAGATCCCCTATACTTGTGGGTCATCAGAGATCGACAGCCGACAACCCATTTCCGCCCATCGCGCTGATCCAGTCGGTGATGCTTTGGCAGAAATCTTATTTTTATGTGAAGAACGCCGCGTCGCAGGGCGACTACGTCAATCTGTCGGCTTACGTAGCCGGCCCGCCGGTTGGGAGACAGCCCTCGTGGTCCTACCGGGCCAGGTCGCTAACGCCGGCTAGGGTTGGCACCGTTGCCCGGCTTCGGATGCTGCTCCAGTCGGAGGGCCTGACCGGGCCCAACCTGATAGCCACCTTCGTGGAGCGCCGGGTGCTCCCGCTCCAAGGCCGCCCTCATCTGATCTGTCAGATGAGCGGCCGCTTCGACCCAAGCCGGCTGAGCACCAAGGAGAAGCCTCAAGACAAGGTATCTTAGGTGGTGAACTACATCGCCAACTGCATGCTCACCGAGGAGTGGCGGTACGGCAAGGAGCCGTATTCTCGCACCAACCCCCGCCTGTGGTAAGCCTTCCTTCTTTTCTTCTTCTCCTGTTGCCGAGTTCTTTCTGGCCGGCTTCTGACCAGTCGGCTTGTTTTTAATCAGAACCACTTCCTTCACCCATCGGCCGGGACCGCGGGGGCGGAACGCGAGTTCACTACCGACCGCATGGCGGACGACCCTGACGACCCCGATTTGGGGGCAGCCGCCATGGACGACGACGTCGTGGGGGGAGGCGGCGACACTGGCGGCTCCGGGTTCACCGCCAGTTTCGAGGAATGGCCGGATGATGACGAGGCCGAACCTATTCCGCGCCGCCAGCCGTCATCTGACCATCAAGGCGTGGGCCCTTCTAGTGGGCCGGCTGCATGGGGCGACGCATAGAAACGTCGGGCGGCGGCGACTCTCTTCGGCGGTCGGCCGAAGAAGCCCAAGGGTACCGCGGCGGCGACCAAGCGGGAGCAGGCGGCCGCGAAGGCGGCCCGGTTCCGCAAGGTGGTGAAGCAGCCGCAGGCAGTTTCGGCGTAAGTGCTAATCCTCGCACGCCTTTCTTTATTCTCTTCAGTTGGCATTCTTTTAAGCCTCTTCTTGTCTTATCAACCAAGGCGCCACTCTCTCTTGAGCGGACTACAGCCGCCTCCATAGTCGGAGGGGCGGGAGGATCCGCAAGTTCCCGCCGCGTAGACCCCCGTGCTGAGCTCCAAGCGGAGACAGAGCGGAACACGCGGGAGGCGTGGGAGGAGCGGGAGGCGGAGGAGCAGAGGGCAGCCGCCGCCAGGGCGGCTCAGGAGGCGACGGTAGAGTTGGCTGAGGCGCAAGCCGATGCGGCGGCCAAGGCCCAGGCGGAGGCCGCGGATGCGGAGAGGGCGGCGGAGGCCCTGCATAGCCAGCCTCCACAGCTCGTCATCCCCCTCCGCACTATGGCCCCCGACATCCCGGTGCCCCCGCCAGAGGAAGCCGGCCGGGACTACCCGGCGATGGAGAGGGACGGGGCGACGTAGTCATCCCAGAGGGAGAGGCGGCGCCGCCACCATTGGCCGGGACAGGCCAAGGCGGCCAGCCCGAGGCGCCGCCTGCGCAGCCGGCTGGAGGTGAGCCAATTGTGGGGGCGGACCTTGTGGTCCTGACGCCGACTCGTCGGCGTGCAGGGGAGGCGGCTTCAGAGCTAGACCCGCAGAGGGCCACGGGTTCTAGCTCGCAGTCCCATGAGCTGGAGATGGCCAGCGTCAGCTCGCTAGGATGGACGCCGGGTGGTGGGACGGCCGTGTTGAATGTGGCGGCGCAAGATGTCCGGGGCCGGCTTTAGTCTTAGGCCACCGCGCTGAAGCAGTATACCCAAGAGTTTCTTGCAATGCGGTCGGCCATTCAGGTGAGTCTTCTTGCTCTTGACTTCTTCCGTGGGGGCGCGTCAGCGCACCCACTGGGTGTAGTCCCCGAGTTCCGAGTCGGCTGCTGAGCAGGCGGCTTGGAAGTTCTCAGAAGACTTTGATTTAATGATTTGTTCTTGTTCGCACCTTCGTCCTATTCGCAGGACTATCACAACCTCCAGGCTGCTACCATCAACTCCCAGGCTCAGGAGATGAATCAGAAGACCGCCAATATGACGAAGAGCCGGAGTAAGTGCTTTATTTCCTATCTCATGTGGGGGCGCGTCAGCGCACCCACTGGGTGTAGTCCCCGAGATTCGGGACGACTGCTGAGCATTCGGGTCGGATCTTTCCTGACGACTTCTTCCTTAATTTCTTCTTCTCCATGTTGGCAGTAGCCAATGCCGACTTGACGGAGCAGCTAGGTGTGGCCCAGACCGCCCTTCGCACTAGGGAGGCCGAGCTCAACGCCCTGGCCCAGGAACGTGATCGCCTGGCCAAGAAGGAGCCGACCAGGAGGAGAATCACAAGGCGGCCCTGAAGGCGGCGCAGGACAGCGAGGCCGCCCTCAAAGCCGAGTATGAGACCGAAGCGGCGAGCTGGGCCGAGGCAAGGCAGGCATTGAGCGAAGGCTAAGGCCGGGTAGAAGATTTGATTGACGGTAGGCCGCCTTCTTCTTCGCCCCTTTGCTCGTCCTGGTCATCTGGTTTATCTTCTGATTTGTTCTGTTTCTTTCTTATTTGTGCAGAATACTTCCCCGGTTACTCCGTCGCCGCCAACCAAGCCATCGAAGCTCACCGCGAGGCCCGGGGGTAGGCGGGGGTTGAGATCGCGCCGGACGCCAACCGGTCGCTTGAGGAGTAGCTTCTGGCGATCCAAGCCCGCCTCTAGCCGGCCTACCGCACGCTCCGCCATCTTCAGCGTGCCGGAGCGCAGGTGCTGGCCGCCCTCTGGCCCGGCGAGGTGATTCCCCACGACCCCAGCCGGACTGCCGACTGGCTGGAGGTAGCAGTCGGCCGCTTCGAGGCCTGGAAGGCTTCAGCAGCTCGGTCCGGCGCTCGGCGGGCGCTTTGTCCGGGCTTGGTATCCTGGGCTGAATTTGTACCAGCTGCGCACCTGGCGGCAGGAGGCTGACGAGGAGCTGGAGGCAGTGCGGCCGGCTATCATCCAGCGTGCCTCGGCGATCGCCGACTTCACTGACACCAGCGCCTTTGCTCCAGAGGTAAACGAAGACGGTGTCGCTCAGCCGGAGGAATGGTTCGGGCTGAACACGGCAGACGGTGAAGACTCGGCGGAGGAGATCGACTCCAGCGACGAGGGCGAAGAGGAGGAGGAGGAAGATGGCGAAGACACTACGCCAGATGGTGGAGCAGCCTTAGCTTGATCGTGCCTCCAGCAATGAGGCGCGTGCGAACGCGCCGCCTGCCGCAGGTGATGACCAAGCCGAGACTCGCCAGCCGACCACTCCTCCATCCGACACTGTCGTCTCCCCAGTTGCTCCCTTGGCCTGACTCGTCATCTTTACTTTCCTGCTCGTTACTCCTTGAACAACTTTTTTATTAAATTTGTGCAGTTCCACCCACTGGGGGTGTATTCAAACTATGTCGAATGCCGGCCTTTCGAAGGCCTTTTGTGTAAATATATTTATGCATGTGCTTGACTTTCATTCCTACTTGCTTTTCATCTTTGGGCTGTTTTCCTTTGCCGCCCTCCCTTGGTCGCCGCCTTCCCAGCCGGACAGTTGCTCTGCAGTCTGTGGCCGGGTAAGGTCTTGGCCTTCTGAGAGGACAAGTACTCGAGCTTTCTTAGATTGTAGCAGAGTAAGAAGGGAAGCCGGCCAGCCGGCTGCTCTGACAGCCAGTTGGCGGGGAGGGAAGCCGTCTTGGGTTATATAAGTTCGTTAGTCCTTAGCCGTTTTTCGTGTGGGCACCCTTTTCTGCCTTTGGCTCTTGCTAGCCGGACAATCGATTCTTCGAGTTGCGACCTTCAACAAGAGAGGGCTTGGGTGCGAACACATTACTTGTCTGGCTGCAGGTAGAACTTAAATATAACCCAAGGCGGCAAGTCCCCAGGCCGACTGATCAAACCCGGTGTCGGACAAAAAAATTGAATGTAGTGGCATAACCATGGGTATGATAACCATCATTCATAGATAAAATAGGGTAGTCCCCGAGTACTCCTCGGGGGGCCCGTTGTCTCGTACTTAATACAAAAGGTAGCATGGTACATACTGCATTTTAACTGTAAAATCTTCGGAGAAGATTGGCGTTCCATGGCCGCTCCAACTCCTTGCCGGAATCATCTCTCTTGCGTGCCTTCGGCTTCTGTGCGTCGATCAGGTAGTAGGAGTCGTTGCCTAGAGCCCGGCTGATGAAGAAGGGGCCTTCCCAAGGGGCGGAGAGCTTGTGCTGGCCGGCTGTTCGCTGGATCAACCGGAGCACAAGATCACCCTCTTGGAAGGATCTTGGCTTGACCTTCCGGCTGTGGTAACGGCATAGACCCTGCTGGTAGATGGCGGACCGGCTGAGGGCTAACAGCTGGCCCTCTTCCAGCAAGTCGACGCCGCCTTCTCTTGCTTCCTTGGCCTCCGCCTCCATGTACATGGTGACCCGAGGTGAGTCGAACTCAATGTCAGTTGGGATGACAGCCTGGCACCATATACAAGGAAGAAAGTGGTGAAGCCGGTTGACTTGTTCGGGGTAGTGCACAGGCTCCAGAGGACAGTCGGCAGCTCATCGAGCCAATAGCCGGCCGAACGCTCTAGTGGCACAACCAAATGGGGCTTGATGCCGGAGAGGATGAGGCCGTTTGCTTGCTCGACTTGGCTGTTTGACTGCGGGTGAGCAACGGACGCTAAGTCCAGTCGGATGCCCTGTGTTGCGCAGAAACGTGCCAGTGCTCCCTTCGCAAAATTCGTGCCGTTGTCAGTGATGATGCTGTGTGGTACGCCATACCGGGTTGTGATATCTGCAATGAATGTCACAGCAGTCGGCCCATTCAGTTTCTTCATCGGCTTTGCTTCAATCCATTTGGTAAATTTGTCCATGGAGACAAGCAGATGTGTCATGCCGCCGCGCGCCGTCTTGAATGGGCCCACCATGTCCAGTCCCCAGACGGCAAAAGGCCAGGTGATGGGGATGGTCTTGAGTGCAGAAGCCGGCAGGTGTTGCTTGGAGCCGAAGACTTGCAACCTTTGTAGTGCTTGACTAATTCCTTGGCATCGTCCAAAGCAGTCGGCCAGAAGAAATCATGGCGGAAAGCTTTGGCGATGAGTGATCTTGAGGCTGGATGGTGGCCGCATTCGCCTTGATGGATGTCTTTGAGGATTGCTATGCCTTTCTCTGGCTCGACGCAGCGCTGGCAGACTCCGGTAATGCTGCGCCTAACAAGCTCTCGCTTCATTATTGTGTATGCTCCGGCTCGGTGTTGGACTTGTCTTGCCGAGATCTCGTCAGTCGGCAGCTCTCTGTTTATCAGGAAGTGGAGGATGGGCTGGGCCCATTATGGAGCTGTGACTTCTTCTATTGTCAATACGGCTACTGCGACTAGGGCGGGTAGGCTGGGTGGTGATGAGTAGGAGTCGGCCACCGCCTGTTGTGTCGATGTAGTCCCCGGGTCGACTACCGTAGTGCCCGAGCCGGGTTCTGAAGTCCCCGGGCCGGGTGCGACTATGGCAGTCCCCGGGCCGCCTGTCGAAGTGCCCGAGCCGCCTGCTTGGCTCCCCAAGCCGGATCTGACTGTGTTGGGGTCAGGTGGCATGAAGATAGAATCAGACTCTGGAGATGGCTTGACAGACGGCTTGAGGAGGTGTTGGAGAGAGACGTCGGTTGGTATGGCTTGTCGGGTGGAGCCTATTCGTGCCAGGGCATCTGCTTGCTCGTTGTCGGCCCCTGGCACATGGAGGAACTCGCATCCTTCAAAATATCCGTTGAGTTGCTGAACAAAGAAATGGTAGCTCACCATGTTTGTGCCCTTGGCGTCCCAGTCGTCGGATGATTGCTGGACTACCAAATCCGAGTCACCATAGCACAGGATCCGGCAGATGCCGAGTTCTTTGGCTAGCCGGAGCCCGTGTGTGAGTGCCTCGTACTCGGCCACATTGTTGGAGGCGGCAAAATGGATTTGCAATGCATATCTGAGCTTGCCGCCTTTGGGAGAGATGAGGACAATGCCGGCTCCCAAGCCGGTACGCATCTTGGATCCGTCAAAGTGCATCCGCCAATGACTGGAGTCGGGGGCCGGTGGCAGGTACTGGGTCTCGGCCCAGTCGACAAGGAATTCGGCCAATGCCTGGGACTTGATGGCGGTGCGGGGTTGGTAGAAGATTCTGTAGGGAGCCAGTGCAATGGCCCATTTTGCCACCCGGCCGGATGCATCCCAGCTGCCTATGATCTCAGTGAGCGGGGCAGTGCAGACGACCGTGATGGGGTGCTCTTGAAAATAGGGCTTGAGCTTCTTGGCGGCAAAGTACACACCATAGCACATCTTTTGATAGTGTTGGTAATTCTGCTTGGAGGTGGACAGCACTTCACTCAGATAATATTCCGGCCTCTGGACTAACTGAGCTCGGCCTTCTTCTGGGCGCTGAACCACGATAACGGTGCTGACCACCCGGCTAGTGGCCGCAATGTAAAGAGCATGGGCTCTTTCTCAGTCAGTGCCGCCAAGACAGGCGGCATGGACAGCATCTTCTTCAGCTCGTGGAAAGCTTGGTCTGCCTGGTCATTCCACTCAAAGTGAGTGGATTTCTTCATGACTCGGTAGAGGGGGAGAGCCTTCTCTCCGAGCCGGCTAATGAAGCGGTTGAGGGAAGCTAGGCATCCGGTAAATTTTTGGACATCTCGCAGCTTGGTGGGAATCTTCATTCTCTCTATGGCCTTGATCTTCATCGGGTTGCACTCGATGCCGCGTTCGGAGACCAGAAAGCCTAGAAGTTGGCCAGCTGGTACTCCGAACACGCATTTCTCGGGATTGAGCTTGATCTGAAACCGGCGCAGGTTTTCAAACATCTCTTTGAGGTCTTCCAGCAAGGTGCCGCGCTTCTCCGTCTTCACCACAATATCGTCTACATAGACATGGGCATTTCTGCCGAGTTGCTTGAGGAGGCATTTCTGCATGCAACGCTGAAAAGTGGCACCGGCATTTCTCAAGCCGAATGTCGTAGTCAGGTAACAGAAAGCTCCGAATGGGGTGATGAAGGCGGTCTTCAGGCGGTCAGCTGGGTCCAATTTTATCTGGTGGTAGCCTGAGTAAGCGTCCAAGAAACTCAACAGCTCGCATCCGGCTGCGGAGTCAATCACTTGATCAATCCTTGGCAGAGCAAAAGGATCTTTGGGGCAGGCTTTGTTGAGGCTGTGTAGTCAATGCACATGCGCCACTGCTTGTTCTTCTTTAACACTAGGACCGGGTTGGCAAGCCACTCTGGAAAAGAACACCTCCATAATGAAGCCGGCTGCCAGGAGTCGGGCTATTTCTTCTCCAACTACTCTTCTCTTCTCTTCTGATAGGCGGCGCAAGGGCTGCTTGACCGGCTTGGCATCAGATCGGACATGTAGCTTGTGCTCGGCGAAATCCGTCGGGACACCCGGCATGTCTCTGGGAGACCATGCTAAGATGTCCCGATTCTCACAGAGGAAATCGACGAGCTCGCTTTCCTATTTGTTGTCAAGGCCGCTGCCCATGACAGCGTACCTCTCCGGGTGCTCTGGGTCTAGAGGTATCTTCTTTGTTTCTTTGGCCGGCTGAAAAGAACCTTGAGTATCACCTTCTTTGGGATTGGGGGACAAGGCCGGCTGCTTGCCAGCATCTTCTTCTCTTCAGCGATCACAAGGGACTCGGCCAACTGGTTGCTCGCTGCCGCGCACTCAGCGGATTTCTTGTAGTCTCCGGCTATGATTATGATGCCCATGGAATTCGGCATCTTCATCTTGAGGTAGGCGTAGTGGGGCACAGCCATGAACTTGGACAGAGCAGGTCGACCAAGCAACGCGTGGTAAGGGCTCTCCAGATCCACCACTTCAAACCATATTGCTTCTCGGCAGAAATGATCTTGGTCTCCGAAGAGAACATCTATCTTGATCTTGCCGATTGGTGAGCAGGATAGGCCGGGTACGATTCCGTGGAACATGGTCCGACTAGGCATGAGCTGCTTCGTCTTGATATTTAGCTTCTCCATGGTGTCACGGTACAGTATGTTGATGCTACTCCCGCCATCTATCAGCACACGGGAGAATCGAGCAGCTCGCCTTTCTGTCGCCAAGGTGGCATCCAAAACCAGTGCATAAGAGCCGGGAGACGGCATCACCTCTGGGTGATCAGCCCGGCTCCAGCTGATCGGCTTCTCCGACCAGTGCATGAACTCAGGGTGTTGGAGGCGACCGCGTTGACTTCTTGGTGCTGTCGGGGCCGGCTGTGCCGGTCCTCAGGCTGGCTGGTGAAAATGACGTAGGCGGCGTTCTCGTCGAGGAACTCATCATGAACGGCCCCGACCGCCGACCGAGCCGCCGGCTACGGAGGGGCTGGAGGCGGCTGGCCAGCGGGCGGAGGCGGCACCAGCCCTTCGCCCTTGGAGATTCGCGTGAGCCAATGGCACTTCCGAGTCGTGTGGTTGGACGCCTTCGCGCCGCTGTGGAACTTGCAGGGGGCATCAAGGGCTTGCTTGTAGGAGAAAGTCGGCTGCCAAGCCGGCCTGCTGCCCTTCTGCTTCTTGGGCGTGGGCCGCCCTTCGGGTTGTTCGTCTTCGACTATGGCCACTTGCCGACTGGTTGAAGTCGGCATAGGAGCCTTGCACTTGTTGTCATTCTGGTACGGGCATCGGTTGGGGTCTTGAAAGTGCAACTATCCCTAGGTGGTGTTGGTAATTCATAACAACATATAGCTCATTGAGCTAATGCTATTCCAAGAATATTATTTCAGGAAAGCTCAATGAATGGCATGGCATGGATGATGAAAGTGGACCCCTCAAAATATCAAGGACAAAGGATTGGCTCAAGCTCAAAAGGTCAAGACTCTTCATTTTACATTTTAGTGATCCAAGATCACATTGAGTCTATAGGAAAAGCCAATACTATCAAGGAGGGATGAGGTGTTGTTTAATGAGCCTCTTGCTTCAAATGCTTAGTGATATGCTCCAAATACCCTCAACTACTTTCTCACATCCTCATATGACCTAAACCTAAAGCCCAAATCGGTCACACCGATTCTTTCTATCCGGCGCCACCGAGTTCATATGTCATAGCCACTGCCACAAACCCTAGGCAAATCGGTCTCACTGATAGGGATCTCGGTCTCACCGAGATGGGATTGTAATCTCTCCGTTTCCCTTCGTAACGTTTCGGTCTAACCGAAGTGAGCGATCAGTCCCACCGAGATTGCACTGTAAACTCTCTGTTTCCCTTATGTAACATTTCGGTCGCACCGAAAAGAGCAAATCGGTCCCACCAAGTTTACCTGACCAACTCTCTGGTTAGCTAATTACCAAAATAAATCTCACCGAGTTTGTGTAATTGGTCTCACCGAGATTACGTTATGCCCTAACCCTAACCATATCGGTCTTACCGAGTTGCATGTCGGTCCCACCGAAAACCCTAACGGTCACTAGGTTTACTAAATCGGTTTGACCGAGTTTATTGGTTCAGTCTCACCGAGTTTGGTAAATTGTGTGTAATGGTTAGATTTTGTGTGGAGTCTATATATACCCCTCCACCTCCTCTTCATTCGTGGAGAGAGCCATCAGAACAAACCTACACTTCCAACTTACTATTTCTGAGAGAGAACTACCTACTCATGTGTTGAGGCCAAGATATTCCATTCCTACCATATGAATCTTGATCTCTAGCCTTCCCCAAGTTGCTTTCCACTCAGATCTTCTTTCCACCAGATCCAAATCCTATGAAAGAGAGTTGAGTGTTGGGGAGACTATCATTTGAAGCACAAGAGCAAGGAGTTCATCATCAACGCACCATTTGTTACTTCTTGGAGAGTGGTGTCTCCTAGATTGGCTAGGTGTCACTTGGGAGCCTCCGACAAGATTGTGGAGTTGAACCAAGGAGTTTGTAAGGGCAAGGAGATCACCTACTTTGTGAAGATCTACCGCTAGTGAGGCAAGTCCTTCGTGGGCGATGGCCATGGTGGGATAGACAAGGTTGCTTGTTCGTGGACCCTTCGTGGGTGGAGCCCTCCATGGACTCGCGCAACCGTTACCCTTCGTGGGTTGAAGTCTCCATCAACGTGGATGTACGATAGCACCACCTATCGGAACCATGACACAAACTTCCGTGTCTCCAATTGCGTTTGAATCCTCCAAACCCTTCCCTTTACTTTCTTGCAAGTTGCATGCTTTAATTTCCGCTGCCTATATACTCTTTGCATGCTTGCTTGATTTGTGTGATGATTGCTTGACTTGTCCAAAGATTGCTAAAATCTGCCAAACTCTAAAATTGGGAAATGGTTAAGTTTTTAATTGGTCAAGTAGTCTAATCACCCCCCCTCTAGACATACTTCAAGGTCCTACAAGTGGTATTAGAGCTTTGGTCTCCATTTGCTTTGATTCCCATAGCTTTTGGTGGTCATAGCCTTGGTTTCACAACCTAGGAGAGTATGGCGTCTAGCGAGGGAAATTATCACCCTAGAGGTCCTTACTTTGATGGCACTAATTTTGCTTGTTGGAAACATAAGATGAAAATGCATATTCTCGGACATAACCCCGCCGTTTGGGCTATTATTTGTATTGGCTTGCAAGGTGAATTCTTTGATGGGAGAGAGCCGAACCGTGAAACTAATGCGAAAGAATTGAAGATGCTGCAATACAACGCTCAAACTTGTGATATCATCTTCAACGGATTGTGCCCCGAAGAATTCAACACAATCAGTCGTCTTGAGAATGCAAAGGAAATTTGGGATACTTTGATTGATAAGCATGAAGGTACTGACTCTGTTAAGGAATCCAAGCTGGATGTGCTCCAAAGTCAGTTTTACAAGTTCAAGATGAAGGATGGTGAAGGTGTCGCTGAAATATTCTCTAGGATTGCTCTTATCACAAATGAGATTGTCGGCTTAGGGAGTGAAGAGATGACCGACAGATTCATCATCAAGAAGATCCTAAGAGCATTGGATGGAAAGTATGATATCGTGTGCACATTGATCCAAATGATGCCAAACTACAAAGATCTCAAGCCAACGGAAGTCACTGGAAGAATTGTTGCTCATGAGATGTCACTCAAGGGTAAGGAGGAACTTCACAACAAGTCAAATGGTGCTTACAAAGCCTCATGTGAAGCCCCCACATCATCAAGTGAGAAACAAACCTTCAATGAAGAATTGAGCTTAATGGTGAAGAACTTCAACAAATTCTACAAGAGTAGAAGCAAAGAAAGAAGCTCCAAGTCAAGGTCATACAATGACAAAAGATCTTCTAGTCGAGAGTGCAATTGCTACAATTGTGGGAGACCCGGACACTACTCCAATGAGTGTCCGGCACCCTACAAAAGAAGAGAAGATTCTCCAAAAAGAAGAAGCAAAAGAGAAGAATCACCACCAAGAGAGAGGAGGAGTAGAGATGATCGTTATGAACAAAGACCCTCACGGAGAAGCAAGGATTCGGAAAGGAAAGACAAGTCATCAAGGAGCTACACAAAACGAAGACATCAAGCTCATGTTGGTGAATGGGTTTCCGGCTCCGACTCCGACCATCACTCCGAGAGAAGTTATCACTCCGACTCCGAATATACTCAATATTAAGGTGTTGCCGGTCTAGCACTTGTGTCAACCAACTCCTACAACATATTTGACTCACCAAATGAAGGAATTGGAAGATGCTTCATGGCCAAAGGTCCAAAGGTAACTGTCGGCGTCAAAACCGGCGGATCTCGGGTAGGGGGTCCCGAACTGTGCGTCTAGGCGGATGGAAATAGGAGACAAGGGACACGATGTTTTGCCTAGGTTAGGGCCCTCTTGATGGAGGTAAAACCCTACGTCCTGCTTGATTAATATTGATGATGTGTGTTACAATAGTAGATCTACCACGAGATCAAGGAGGCTAAACCCTATAAGCTAGCCTATGGTATGATTGTTGTTTTTTCCTACGGACTAAAGCCATCCGGTTTATATAGACACCGGAGAGGGCTAGGGTTACACAGAGTCGGTTACAATGGTAGGAGATCTACATATCCGTATCGCCAAGCTTGCCTTCCACGCCAAGGAAAGTCCCATCCGGACATGGGACGAAGTCTTCAATCTTGTATCTTCATAGTCTTGGAGTCCGGCCGATGATGGTTCGGCTATCCGGACACCCCCTAGTCCAGGACTCCCTCAGTAGCCCCTGAACCAGGCTTCAATGACGATGAGTCCGGCGCGTATGTTGTCTTTGGCGTTTGCAAGGCGGGTTCTCCTTCATGTTTCATGTGTTCGCCGGATAGTGTCCGGTTTCTTCATAAATGTTGCGCTCCTTGGCTTCTATGCACAATAATGGCCTTCTTCCACGTGTCGTACAAATGCGAAAAGCCAGGGTACTCTTACGTTTTACCCCCTAGCTGCGCGAATAAGCTGCCTATAAGAGAGGCGAGGATCCTAGATCCAAATCACACCATCCTCCTTCTGCAAGTACTCATCGAGGCGCATCTGACAAAAAATCCATTCCAACATGGACAGTCGACGCGGCTCCTCTTCTCGCGCTCCTAGCCCTCAGCCAGGAGATTGGAGGAGATGCTCAGTCCCGCATAGCGAGTTAGTGACGCTCCAAACAGAGGGATACCTTCCCCTGGCCTTTATGGTTCCGGTTCGAGCCGGACTGGCCACCTACAAGGGTGGGAAGCAGGCGGAGAGTGTCCCCAATCCCTCCAAAGGAGAGCGGGTATGCTTCGTCCCCTACTTAATAAGGGGACTCGGATTTCCTATACATCCATTTCTCCGGGGGCTCCTGGAGTTCTATGGACTCCAACTTCACCACCTCACGCCTGCCTCCATTTTGCACATCGCGGGCTTTGTAGCTCTCTGCGAGATGTTCTTGGGCATCGAGCCCCATTTTGCGCTGTGGAAGAGGCTGTTTTGCCTCGTACCCCGTTCTCACAAGGGGTCGATATATCAAGTGGGTGGAGCCGAAATATGGCGCATCGCCGGGACCGGATATCTATCCGGAACACCGAAGAAGGCGTCCGAAGACTGGCCTTCGGAGTGGTTCTATATGGAAGACGCCCCGCTGCCGGATCCAGTTCGGATCGGCCTCCCGGAGTTTAGCAACGCTCCTCTGAAGAAACGCCTGAGTTGGCGCCCGCAGAGCCCTCAACGGGGAGATGATAGGAGCGTCCACTATCTGATGGGCCGGATACGGCTACTAGCCCATTCCGGATTAACCATGATTGGAGTCATGGCCACATGCATTATGCGAGGGGTGCAGCCGCTCCAATATAGGGGCCACCCCATGTGGGATTTTAACGGGGAGAATGACGCCACCCGTCATGGCCGCACGGGGCCGGGATCGGTCTGGTGAAGATCTTGTCCGGCTTGTACAAGGGGGAGAAGGAGGACTTCCTCCGCACGAATCCATTGAATGGATTCTCTATGAATAACCCTCGGAGCTGGGTAAGCGGACACTTATATATCTGATCCGTGCTTTCAAAGGTAAGTGTCTTACTTTATGATTTCGACGTAGGAAATACGCCGGGATGTGGCGGGCATAGAAAGCCCAACTCCACAACCCGAGGATCCGGGAAGATCCCTTGATCCGGCCTCCGAAGAGGATCCGGACGTAAAGGTGGATTTGATTGATGGGGTGTTCCACCAGCTCAACATAGATAATGCTTTAGTCGCCATTACGGCTGACTACCCCGGTTTGTGTCTGGCTTCCCAGGTGAGTACGACCGAAGTCCTGACACTGTTACTTTTTTATTTCTTATTTCTGACCACCGTGCACCAATGGTGTTTGGCAGGAGGTGCCTTTACGGCAGGAAGCCGAGCCCGCGGCAACTGACCAAACGAGGTTAGTGCGGCCTAGCAGGCGGAAGAGGAGTGAGGCGCGAATCGAAACGTCGCCGCAAAGGTATGGTGCACCATTGTCTTTTAAGGGAAAGACTCCTGGGAGGCATATTAATGCTCATGATTCTTCCAGGAGAAAGAGCGCTCGCCGGACTGAGCCCGGAGAGGGTGCCCACCAAGCCTCCGCCGGCCAGGCTCCAACGCCTGGTCTGGAGGGGGAGGCGAGCGCAAGGCGCGAGCCGGATGCTCCTCCAACGGCGGATGCCGACAGGTTGTCCGCCACCAGGTCTGAGGTGGAGAGCGCCATGAACCACAGGCGCCGTCGAACAGTTCTTTGTGACGCGTGTTTCTCCCCTGAGGCGTTAAATGCCTTTAATGCGGGAGACGCGCACCTCCGTGCTGCTCAAGATGGTTTAACCAGAGCCACGGAGCAGTATGTAAAGGACATACGGGTAAGGAATTTTAATAGTTATATATGCCGGTAGCCCCCGAGACTTAAAATAGTTAAACTAACTAATTTAAGGATCATTTGTTATGCAGGATCTTACTGAGAAGAATACCCACTTGTCTCAGGAGCTTCAAGAATGCAAGGCCCAACTTGAGGCCGCACTAGCCGCTGCCGGGGGAGCCACGGAGATCCCCTCTGGTAATTCATATTTTGAAAGAAGTAGTTTATGAAGTGCGGCGTGTGTATAGTCTGACAATAATATTGTAGAGGATGCCGGACTAGATCCGGACAAGCAACAGCTGCTGCGCCAGTTGAAGGCCGGCGAGAGGGTGCTTATGAGGGTGCAGCAGGAGAGGAACAAACTCCAAGATGCCAACACCCAGCTAGGCGAAGAACTAAAAGATGTTTGCGTCCAGCTGTCTAACTCCGTAAAGGAGAATCGGCGGCTTCCTCGCGGCATTTATAGTAAGTGCTTGAGCGAACTCTTTTGAAAAGAAGAGTTCGGCGAGGAAGTCGATTGACAGAAATGTGTCTGTAGGTGTGCTCACAGGTCGTCCAGCGTTGGAGATGCCTGGTTCCACGAGAGACCCTCTTCCCGAGCTGCTGCAACTGCACGAACGTGTTCGGCAGGCGATGAGCAGCGTCATGCAGGCCTTATGGCCTTCCGTCTCCCTACCTGAGGGTCTTGGAGGGCTTGCTGAGAAGCTTCAGGGAGTACGGCGGCGTCTCCGTATGTGGAAGATATCGGCCTGCCGTCAAGGCGCCAGGGAGGCCTGGGCCATGGTGAAGACGCGGTACCCGAAGGCTGACCCAAACCACATGGCCGAGGTCGGACCTGTGGGGCATGATGGGAAGGAGATCCCTGTGAGCCTAATGTACGGCCAAGTAGAGTTGGCCGTGAAATATTCCCAACAGGACTGTAAATTAGACAGCCTGTTAGATGGGATTGAAGAGGAGTACAATCAGTCTGTTTGACGATGTAATTTTTAAAATGACATGTAAAATGCCTTCTAGCCGGATTGTAGATCGTTTGCCTTTGCAGACCTTTTTGCTTCAACCTCGGGACCCAATGGTCCGGAGTGTGTCCGAATACCCTTACGGTTATAAAAGAACTGGGGCATGCATGGAGACAAGGTATAGGGGTCATAATTGCTTTATCAGACAAGTGCCCAACTAGCTATGTTATATTACATGGTTAGTAAGAAACATCTTCCACGGAGAATAGTTCCGTTAAGGGTTCCTTTCCCTGGGAGGCATGCCCTAAAGTGCATGTCCGGACTGCGAAAATAGCAGAAAAAGCATCTGTGGGCAGATAAATAAGTAAGTAATAAATCATCTTTCAGGTCACCGACCGAATATTCCCTTAAGAACGCTAGCCTTCGGCTTCACCCAGTCTGAGGTACACATCCGGCTGACCTGGCAGTAACAATCGCAGAGGTGCTCCCTTTACCTCCTAGCCGAACAATCGGGAATGTAGGGGTAAGCACAGGAGCCAGGCAACCCGGCTTGGCCAAAACTTAAGTCATATCGATGCATATAGTGGTGATCAAAAGGTACATGCGGAAGTGTGACACATGTGGTGGGCATGAAGCCCATATAAATAAGCTTCTGTTAAAGAAGCCCCCAGGTATAACGAGTGCGAGTAGCACATCGAGTGAGTGCGAACAAAGCATAGATTAGCCCTCAAGAGGTTTGTACTGAAAGAGGAGGAAAAAGGAGGGAAAACAAAGACAGTGAAAAAACACGAAAGGTGGACGGAGGAAGGAGACGAACCCTGAGTCCGCCGCTAGGCGTAAAATCTTCGAAGACGGGCTGCGTTCCATGGGTTTGGCTCGAGTCGGTTGTCAGATGCGTTGCATAGACGGTATGCACCACCGGTAAGGACTTGGTCGATGATGAAGGGACCTTCCCATTTGGGCTTAAGTTTGACCTTTTTCTTGTCCGGCAGGCGTAGAACTAGCTCGCCAACATTGTAACTTTTGGCCCGTACTTCTCTGCTTTGATATCGTCGAGCCTGCTGTTGATAGAATGCGGAACGGGATTTTGCCACGTCGCGCTCCTCCTCTAAAGCGTCCAAACTGTCCTGCCGATCCAACTCGGCTTCTCTTTCCTTGTACATGCGCACGCGAGCTGATTCATGAATTATGTCGTAGGGCAAAACTGCCTCAGCGCCGTATACCATAAAAAATGGTGTGAATCCGGTTGTGCGGTTGGGCGTGGTCTGCAGCCCCCAGAGTACGGAGTCGAGCTCCTCTACCCAGTGCGTGTTAGATTCCGTGAGGGACCGCACTAATCTGGGTTTGATGCCGCTCATGATTAGACCATTTGCTCGTTCCACTTCACCATTAGTTTGAGGGTGGTAGACTGAAGCGTAGTCGAGCTTGACGCCCATGTTTTTGCACCAGAGTTTAACCTCGTCGGCCGTGAAATTCGTGCCGTTATCAGTGATGATGCTGTGGGGGACGCCAAAACGGTGTACTACCCCAGATATGAAGTCTATCACAGGTCCGGATTCTGCCATTTTAACCGGCTTGGCCTCTATCCATTTGGTGAATTTGTCCACCATGACCAATAAGTATTTTTGCTTGTGGGTTCCCCCTTTAAGGGGTCCAACCATGTCAAGCCCCCAGACCGCGAACGGCCAAGTAATGGGTATAGTTTTGAGGGCGGTGGGTGGCATGTGGCTCTGATTAGCAAAGAGCTGGCAACCGACGCATTGTTAAGGTCTTTGAAATCGACACAAAGGCGCCAGGATTTGTCCTTTTTTGGTACCATTACCAGGTTGGCTAGCCAGCCCGGATGTTTTATATCTCTGATGAATCCGGCTTCTAAGAGTTTGGCTAGCTCCTCTCCCATTGCCTGTCTTTTGGGTTCGGAAAATCACCGAAGAGCCTGTTTGACTGGCTTGAATCCTTTTAGGATATTTAGGCTGTGCTCTGCCAGCCTGCGTGGGATTCCTGGCATGTCTGAAGGGTGCCAGGAGAAAATGTCCCAATTTTCCCGGAGGAATTCTCGTAGTGTGGCTTCTACATCAGGATTTAATTGTGCCCCAATGAAGGTCGTCTTTGTGGGGTCCGTTGGATGGACCTGGAATTTGACTGTTTCGTCTGCTGGTTTAAAAGAGGTGGACTTAGACCTCTTATTGAGTATCACATCGTCCCTATCCACCATGGAGCACAGCGCAGTGAGCTCCTCTGCCGCTAGGGCTTCGGATAATGCCTCTAGGGCCAGTGCGACTGTCTTATTTTCAGCGCGGAGTGCTATATCTAGATCACTGACAAGAGTGATTATTCCATTGGGCCCGGGCATTTTGAGCTTCATGTACCCGTAATGGGGTATAGCTTGGAAGATTGTGAATGCCTCTCGCCCTAACAAGGCGTGATATCCGCTGCCGAATGGGGCCACTTGAAACGTGACCTCTTTGGACCTGTAATTGTCCGGCGAGCCGAACACTACATCTAGTGTGATTTTTCCTGTGCAGTGTACTTCTCGACTAGGGATTATTCCCTTGAAGGTTGTGCTGCTTCGCTCAATGCGGCTCCAGTCAATTTCCATTTTTTTGAAGGGTTTCCTCATAGATGAGGTTTAATCCGCTGCCGCCATCCATGAGTACCTTCGTAAGACGAAAGCCATCCACTATCGGACTGAGGACCAATGCGGCTGCTTCTCGAGCTGTTCGGCATTTAGGTGCATCACTGGCATTGAAGGTGATAGCTGTGTCGCTCCATGGATTCGCTGTTGCTACTTGGTAGACTTCGGCGAGGCTGCAGATTGTTCGCTTCCGCATGTTATTTGATGCGAAAGTCTCGAAGACTGTTAATACCGTACTGGTACTGTTGGGCTGGTTGTCCGGGGCTAGAAAGCCTTCGCCACTTTTGGCCACCTGCCGTAGTATCCAACATGCTCGAAGGCTATGTGTTGGAGTGGCGCCCTCCGTACTGTGGATTTTGCAGGGTCCATTGAGCCATCCCTCCAGTACGGTTCCGTGCCCTTTAGGGGGTTTTGCTTTTTGATTTTTAATCCAGGTGCTTGAGTATGACGCACCCTTTTATTT
Organism: Triticum aestivum; assembly: GCF_018294505.1. Classification (NCBI taxonomy): domain Eukaryota; kingdom Viridiplantae; phylum Streptophyta; class Magnoliopsida; order Poales; family Poaceae; genus Triticum; species Triticum aestivum. The sequence goes on along the minus strand of NC_057801.1, from coordinate 800,659,700 downwards.
CGGACTTGGGTTGTATTCAGGGCCGGATTGTCCCAAAACCTGGTTTCGGTTTTCCAGGCGCTCTCCATCGCACAGTATTTTTGTACAATGGTCGCTAGGTCAGCGAAGCGTGTAACTTCGCGATGACTTATGGCGTTTATGATTCCCTTGTCCGTGCAATTATTGCAAAAAATTGAAATCGCGCTTTCTTCACGGCAGTCCTTTATCCTGTTCATAACCAGGAGGAATCTGGCCCAGTAATGATGTACTATTTCATCGGGCTCTTGCCGTATTTGAGAGAGATCGCTTATGTTTGGGTGGGCGGATGGAATTAAGTTTGGAACCCCGCCCGATCTGAGGCTCAAAGGCCAAGAAGTTTCCGGATTTGGAAGCTTGGTTTGTTGGATGCCTTCCAACAAATCTGGTCTGATGCCTGACTTTAGGTTCAGTATTTGATTGACGTCCGTCTCTCCGCGGGAATCCGGCATGGAGGGATCGGGAATCCGGACATAGCTGGTTTTTAACATAGAAGAAGAGTCGTCGTATTGTTCCTCTACCACAACAACGTGGTGGGTAGCCTGGGGAGAGTTAATTTCTCTTAGATCGGTTTTAAGACCAATCTGATCGTAGTCTGTAGCGACTCCCAGGGCGGCGATGCGATCCAAGAGCTCGTTTACGGAGGAGAGCTCGATCGGATCTAGCTGCTCGGCGAATTCCGAGCTGACATGAAGATCGCTTTTGATGACCTGAGAGGTCAACATCGGAGCGGTGGCCGAACAGGCGGTCATGAGAAAAACACCTAGCCGGATAGTTTGGTCGGCGGCCAAAGCTCCCTTGACGACGGCGCCGTCTTTAAAGACGGGAAAAGGCATCCTTCCTGATTGCGACGGCACAGAGGAACTCTCAATGAAAGCACCAATGTCGGTGTCAAAACCGGCGGATCTCGGGTAGGGGGTCCCGATGTTTTACCCAGGTTCGGGCCCTCTTGATGGAGGTAAAACCCTACGTCCTGCTTGATTAATATTGATGATGTGTGTTACAAGAGTAGATCTACCACGAGATCAACGAGGCTAAACCCTAGAAGCTAGCCTATGGTATGATTGTTGTTTTTTTCTATGGACTAAAGCCATCCGGTTTATATAGACACCGGAGAGGGCTAGGGTTACACAGAGTCGGTTATAATGGTAGGAGATCTACATATCCGTATCGCCAAGCTTGCCTTCCACGCCAAGGAAAGTCCCATCCGGACACGGGACGAAGTCTTCAATCTTGTATCTTCATAGTCTTGGAGTCCGGCCGATGATGATAGTTCGCTATCCGGACACCCCTAGTCCAGGACTCCCTCAGTAACACATCCCGAGTATGTTGATTTCAATAGTGATGAAGATGACTTGCTAGGTGATGATGATTTACTTGCTGACAACTCTAGTGATGAATACTATGATGAAACGTCAATTAATCATGCTAATCAAGATAAAACGAATGACAATGATAAGGACAAGATTGACCTTCTAACTAAAGAACTAAACACTCTTAAGTTAGCTCATGAAACTATCTTCGAAGATCATCGAGAACTTTTAAGGGCTCATGAGAATTTACGCTTTGAAAAGCTCAATCCTAAGCAAGAGCATGAGTTCTTAAAACCAATCAATGATGATCTCCGTAAGAAAAGTTCTTCTTACATTGCCAAGCGTTTACTCTTATCCACTTACATGCCTCAAGTCAAGTCAAGTAACAAGAACAAGAAAGATTCTTCCTCTAGTAGTAACAATAATTATGCCAAATCCAATATTGTTGCTTCTAGTAGTTCTCTTGATTTCACTAATGATTCTCTTAGCCAAGTTACACTTGAGCAAGAAAATAGCTTATTGAAGGGAATTATAGAGAAAGGTGTATACAAGATCCTTGCCGTGAGTAAGCAATCCGAGGAAATTGTACGCAAGCAAGGAAGGCACCGGAAGAATCAAGGTGTTGGTTTTGAACGAAAGTTCAATGCCAATGGAGTTGAGTGGGAAGAAGATCAATACCCCAAGACGAAGTTTGTTCCTCAACAAGAGAAGTATGATCCTACTTCCTTCAAGGGAACACAAGCTCAAGATGATCTTCCACCACAAGACCACAAGAACAAAGGCAAGGACAAGCTTCAAGAGGAGATTGATGCATTTGAAGAAGCACCCAAGGCCTTGGTCAAGTGGGTTCCCAAGACTACGTCAAGCTCTACTTCATCAAGTATAGCTACAACTCCAAGGATTCCCATCAAGATGATGTGGATCCCGAAGAAGAAGAACTAGAGAGTTCTTGAGGGTGACTCCGCCAACATTCTTCACTCATATCATTATGGCAAGGACAAGTGCAATCAACTTCCACATCTTGCACTAGTTCAAGGAGTCACAAACCCTCATGTTGGTAAGGCAAGGGACAAGGTAACCTAATGATTTCATGGACATCATATTGTGTGTGCATCACTCTATGTCTATGGATATTCTTGTTTGTTCCTTGTGGGACTAACCCATGTAGGTATGTTGAAACTGCAACTCACTCCAAAGGATTGCCCCAAATGATCTACATCAACATTGAGCATCCACATCTTCAACACCTACATGAAGTCATCATCGACAAAACCCAAGGTTAGTTCATCCCTCTAAAAGGGGATCTCACATCTAGGGGGAGCTTAACTCTAAAGAATTGAGTCAAAGCAACTCTAATGGTGTGAACACATCAATGCAGTATGTAAAAGTGGTAACCTGACTTGAGCTTAAACGATGAGTATGACCTATCATCAAATGTTCTCATTTGATTCCTAAGTCAATATACTCATATATAGATGACCTAGTCATCGCCAATTGTTTGATAGATGCTATAATTGGTTGTGCATGCTTTGCCACATATTTCATTTGCCATTCTATTGTGTGAGTATGTTGGTTGCATATTTTACTCATTCGAGGACATCCACTTGTTGCTTTGATTGTTTGGGTTCTTTTCTTTTTGTCAAGTGGATGGACAAGAATGCCTAAGAACCTTCTCTAGCTATCTATGCTTTTCTCGTCTCAAACTCTATTCATGCTACATCACAAAATTTGATCAAGTCAGATTCGAACCACTCTGTGTGAGGAGCACTCGGAGTCCCCGATTCATCATAGACTCAAACTTCCAAAACTTCTTTGTGATTCTCGGTCTGACCGATTCCTCCATTTCGGTCCCATCGAGATCACTAAGTCGATCTAGGTTTTCAATCTCGGTGCAACCGATTTGAACTTTTCGGTCCCACCGAGTTGCTGTAACTGTATACAGTTATGCATCTCGGTGCTACCGAGTTTTTCCACTCGGTCACACCGACAGGGTCGGGCTATATATAGTCACGGGCAAAAATTTGGAAATTTCTCCGAACCTCTTCGCCCGCGCAATAGCTCGCTCTGCCACCAGGGTCTCCGGATCATCTCCTCATCGCCAGCCGCCTCCTGTCGCTGGTCTCCACCGCCATCAACGGATTTCACCCCCGCCATTGCTGCCGTAGCGAGTTCATCGCCAAGCTAGGGTATGGACTCGATCACAGTGCTATCCTCATATGATTCCTAGCACATTGTGTTCATCATGTATCTTGCCACGACTGAAACACTCCTATCCAGTCAATATGATCCTTAGAATAGATGCGATTTGAGAATTTAGGGTTAGGTTTCCGCCGAAACCATCTCGGACCCACCGAGTTGAAAAACTCGGTCCCACCGATTTGGCTAACGCCATTGCACTAGTAACTCTCAGTCTGACAGAGAACTACAAATCGGTGTGACCGATTTTAGGACTTTGTGAAACCCTAGCAGTCTCGGTGCCACCGAACTATGACTCGGTCCCACCGAGTTCACCAGTTTAGGTTCCAAAACTGCTTCGGTATCACCGAGTTTGAAAATTGGTTGATCCAAAATGCTTTTTGTGGAAAACTAAAACTGAAATTTTGAATCATTCTTTTGCAAAAATCTCTACATTTTGTGATGCTCATCCATTCTATCTCATCTATAACTATTCACAGGGTCAGCAGTCAGTGATTTGCAGCATGTCAGACCAAAGTGATAGTCAGAACAAGTTAGAAGAGCAGGTGCACATGAGTGAGGGCACTAGTCCCTCTAGCAGCTCAGATGAAGGGAGCAGAAGCACCCCAAGCAATCTGCCTAAAGCTTCCACCAGGACAAGGAAGAAGAGAACCTCAGAATCTAAGGATGAGGATTATATGGCAGAAGAAGATGAGGCTACTTCCAAGAAGGTAGTGCTCAAGAAGGAGTATGGCTCAGCAAAGATCACTAAGCCTGGACTTAATAGGATGGTCCCTGCCAAGAGGACACCAATGCTGAAGGTCGGAGGATCAACTCAAATACCTGAAAAGCCTGATCCCAAAGAGCCAGCTGCTGCTGAAGGAAAGAAAAGGAAGGAAAGGGTCAAAAAGACCATAGCCAGAGTTGTTGGGCAACCTTCCATGTTGGAAGAGGAAGAAGAGGTTGTTGCACCAGCACCCAAGGCACAAAAGCTGATGGGTGATGCTATAAGATCAGGGGCTGCAACATCAAAGCCCAAAGAAGCACCCAAAGCTGCCCCCAAGCCCAAGAATGCACCAAACAGGAATACCAGGAGTATTCCAGCTGCTGAGAAGAACAAGGCCCCAGTGCCTGAAGTTGCTGAAGATGAAGAGGATGAAGGACAAGTCCTGAGGAAGCTAAAGCCCAAGATCCCAGACCACAATGATGCTCATCCTGTGGCTGAGGACATGAATATCAGGAGAGACTCAGGGTTGAGGCTATGGAGGATGACAGATCCATATGCCACCAGGAGAAGGATTGTTGTTGATTGCAGGTTCCATACAAAGGAATAGCAGGACTTCTATGAGACAATCCTGTTGGACAAGAAGCCCATAGTGTGTGATATGAGGTGGGTCGACTGGACCTACATGAAGGAGAATGAAGAACACTATCCTGGAGTGTATGACAGTTTTGAAGCTTGTGGAGTTGCAGATTTTGTGGGGAAGAAGCTCACGAACTGGAATGATGAACTCATTATGCAATTCTACTCTACAGCACACTTCTATCTAGATGGCAGGATAGTGTGGATGTCAGAAGGTACGAGGTACCAGTCAACCATAGAGGAATGGGCTAGGCTAATCAATGGCCCCAAGGAGAGTGAAGATGACTTGGATGTCTATGCCAAGAAGAAAATGGGACACAATACTATGACACATATGTACAAGGAGATCCCAGACAAAGCTCTAGAGACTTTCTCATTTGGATCAGTCTACTTTCTTCTGTCAGGGCTGCCTACGATCAACTGGGTCCTAAGGCACGCTCTTTTGCCCAAGTCAGGTGACCACAACATGATTAGAGGGCATGCTATCAACTTTCTGCATATATTTGATGTGCCTCAAAAATTCAAGGTCATGAGCCTTATGGTAGAGACCATTAAGAGGACTGCAGCAGACCAGAAGAGAAGTTGTGGATATGCCCCACAGATTCAGGAGTTGATTAACTCAAAGATGGGCACAGGCAAATATCTGTTGGATAAGGAACACTTTGCTCTTTATCCAGACTTTGAGGACAATCAGGTTGTCATGACTGAGAATGAACCATCATCAGTGCAAGCTCAAGAGAAGAAGGAGAAGGCAAGGAAAGAGAAGGCTGCCAAGATGCCAACTCAAGAGGAGGCATCTGAATACTTTTTGAAGAACAAGAAGGAGCAGTTTGGTTACTTGATAGCATCAACACTGAGGATTGAGAAGGGGCTAGCCACCCTAAGTCAAAACCAGGAGAGCTTGGAAAGAAGCATGGAACAAAAATTCTATGATCTAGATGTCAAAGTAACTGAGATTCAGTCAGTTGTGTAGCAGCTTCAAGAAGACATGCAGGAGAGGAAGGCCAAGACAACCACTGATGCATTTGCCAGAGTGCCTAGAGCTCAGAGGTCAGCTGTAGTGCTTGTGACAGACACTAGAGCCACATCATCGGCACCAGCTACAACTCCTACAGCTCCAGGGCAACCAGCTCCAGCACCAACTCCTCCAGCTCCCTCTACATCAACTGAAGCCTTCATTCTTGGAGTTCTTCGGACACCACCACCTGAAGATCAAGCCTGAGAGTCGATCTAGCACTATGCATTTTCTATGAACTTTTTGGTAACTTGTTGCCAAAGGGGGAGAAAAATGTATAGATCATAGGCTTCGAGAGAGAGTGTGTTGATTTTTGTTCTCTCTTGCTTTGGTGGTTAAACTTTGTTTGCTTTTGATTGCTTGAGATACTATGCTATTATCTGTGAGACATTGATGATCATGTGATTGATCATAAGCTACACTTATGCCTGTTTGATGATATTATCTTACTTATCCTTATATGATCATTCACTTTGCTTGGTGATGAGTGCGTGTATTCAATCTTTATTATTTTGAGCACTCCACCAAGATGTATGTGACATGGAAGAGTAACCCATGAGCCTAATTCTTTGTGCATTTGCAGTCCAAAGATTCAAAACTATGCACAAATTTAGGGGGAGCTCTTGCTTATCACATACTTCTCAAAGCAACGATGTTTTTCCATCTTATTATCATTTGTCGAAGCTTTGATCTATATGTTGTCATCAATTACCAAAAAGGGGGAGATTGAAAGTGAAACTATCCCTAGGTGGTTTTGGTAATTCATAACAACATATAGCTCATTGAGCTAATGCTATTCCAAGAATATTATTTCAGGAAAGCTCAGTGAATGGCATGGCATGGATGATGAAAGTGGACCCCTCAAAATATCAAGGATAAAGGATTGGCTCAAGCTCAAAAGGTCAAGACTCTTCATTTTACATTTTAGTGATCCAAGATCACATTGAGTCTATAGGAAAAGCCAATACTATCAAGGAGGGATGAGGTGTTGCTTAATGAGCCTCTTGCTTCAAGTGCTTAGTGATATGCTCCAAATACCCTCAACTACTTTCTCACATCCTCATATGACCTAAACCTAAAGCCCAAATCGGTCACACCAATTCTTTCTATCCGGCGCCACCGAGTTCATATGTCATAGCCACTGCCACAAACCCTAGGCAAATCGGTCTCACCGATAGGGATCTCGGTCTCACCGAGATGGGATTGTAATCTCTCTGTTTCCCTTCGTAACGTTTCGGTCTAACCGAAGTGAGCGATCGGTCCCACCGAGATTGCAACGTAAACTCTCTGTTTCCCTTTTGTAACATTTCGGTTGCACCGAAAAGAGCAAATCTGTCCCACCGAGTTTACCTGACCAACTCTCTTGTTAGCTAATTACCAACATCAATCTCACCGAGTTTGTGTAATCGGTCTCATCGAGATTACGTTATGCCCTAACCCTAACCATATCGGTCTTACCGAGTTGCATGTCGGTCCCACCGAAAACCCTAACAGTCACTAGGTTTACTAAATTGGTTTGACCGAGTTTATTGATTCAGTCTCACCGAGTTTGGTAAATTGTGTGTAACGGTTAGATTTTGTGTGGAGTCTATATATACCCCTCCACGTCCTCTTCATTCGTGGAGAGAGCCATCAGAACAAACCTACACTTCCAACTTACTATTTCTGAGAGAGAACTACCTACTCATGTGTTGAGGCCAAGATATTCCATTCCTACCATATGAATCTTGATCTCTAGCCTTCCCCAAGTTGCTTTCCACTCAGATCTTCTTTCCACCAGATCCAAATCCTATGAGAGAGAGTTGAGTGTTGGGAAACTATCATTTGAAGCACAAGAGCAAGGAGTTCATCATCAACGCACCATTTGTTACTTCTTGGAGAGTGGTGTCTCCTAGATTGGCTAGGTGTCACTTGGGAGCCTCCGACAAGATTGTGGAGTTGAACCAAGGAGTTTGTAAGGGCAAGGAGATCGCCTACTTCGTGAAGATCTACCTCTAGTGAGGCAAGTCCTTCGTGGGCGATGGCCATGGTGGGATAGACAAGGTTGCTTCTTCGTGGACCCTTCGTGGGTGGAGCCCTTCATGGACTCGCGCAACCGTTACCCTTCGTGGGTTGAAGTCTCCATCAATGTGGATGTACAATAGCACCACCTATCGGAACCACGACAAAAACATCTGTGTCTCCAATTGCGTTTGAATCCTCCAAACCATTCCCTTTACTTTCTTGCAAGTTGCATGCTTTAATTTCCGCTGCCTATATACTCTTTGCATGCTTGCCTGAATTGTGTGATGATTGCTTGACTTGTCCAAAGATTGCTAAGATCTGCCAAACTCTAAAATTGGGAAAAGGTTAAGTTTTTAATTGGTCAAGTAGTTTAATCACCCCCCCCTCTCCTCTAGACATACTTCAAGGTCCTACATGTCTCCAGCCGGCGTCTTGGGAGCCGGAGCGAGCACCTTCCAAGAGGAGTCTACTCGAAGCTCGGTCTTCATCGAAGAGTCGGCCGTGGCGAACTTGTCTGCTATGACCAGCAGCTCGTCGAGGGTAGTCGGCTCGTCGCAGAGGAGTCGGTGCTTGAGGAGGGTGCCTTCTCGGCACCCGGCGGTGAAGTACTCTATGGCTTGAACCTCATGCACCCCCTCGCAGGAGTTGTGGACCTCGGCCCAACGCGTGAGGTAGTCGCGAGTTGACTCATTAAGCCCTTGTACACACAAGGAGAGCTGTCGGGGCTTGGGAGCCCGCTTGTAGGTGCTGGTGAAGTTGCGAATGAAGGCTTCCGTGAAGTCTAGCCAGCTGTTGATGCTATAGGGCTTGAGGCTATTGAGCCTGGTGCGTGTCGTGCCTTGGAGCATCAGGGGGACATATTTCACGGCAACACGCCTGTTGCCGTTTGCTATGCGAACTGCGGTGGAGTAGTTGATCAACCAATCTTCCGGCTTCATGGAGCCGTTGTACTTGGGTGTGTCTCTTGGGAGCGACAACCCTTTGGGGAAGGGCTCGTCGCGGATGCGGGGGGCGAAGCAAGGCGGGCCGACATCATCATCTTCTTCTAAAGCCAGGGATCGCGTAAGGCGGTCGACCCGATGGCGGGCATCGTTCTCGCCGGCTCCTTCGCAGCGACCTAGTCGGCCATTGAGAGTCGGATGCGTGACAGGAGGCGAGGTGGGATATCTTTCTCCTCAAGGAGGAGGAGGAGGCGGATCGCCTCATCGCTCCACAGCTCGAGGGCGGCCTTCTACGTTGCGCTCGATGGTGACTCGAGTCAAACTGCGGCTAGCAGCTGGCTCCTTCTCTTGCCTTGTGCGGGCGCCGCCCGCAGTCGGCATACGTGATGTTGCATCGTGCTCTCGGCGAGGGGGGCTTCCAGCACAGACGCCGGCTTCGTGCCGCTCTGCGGCCGCGTCGATCAACTACTGGATGTGTCTGGTCATGTAGGGGAGCTCGTCGACCCCCAGTCCATTCAATTCATCTACGATCGACTGAGCGGCACGTAGGTTCTCGAGAGGCGTGGCGTAGACTGGGCGGTCCGCTCCTAGCATGTCGGCGATGGACGCGCCGTGCTTCTTGACGGCGCCGGACTAGCTCGGTCCCTCGGGAGGCGGAGTTCCAAAGGCGGCGCGATCGACCTCGCGCTGGTGGGCCTCAATGAGGCGTCTCATGGTGCCTATCTTCTGGCCCTCCGTAATGAGGGCAAGGTGGCGTGCCACCAGCACCTCGGCATCGGCGTCGGTCGGGATGGGGGTGGACAGGTCATGCAATGCCGCTTGCAGGGCGTCATGGGTGTTCTCGCCGGAGGTGACACCGTGGCTGATGACCAACACTTCAGTGACGGTGCTGCCGCCGCTGTCGGCTCGAGGAAGGGGGTCGTCGAAGACCACCACGTTGGTGGGGAAGGCATTGAGCGATGTCGTGTCGGAGTCGACAAGCATCGGGTCGGTGGATCCAACCGACTCCAAATCCACAGCAAGCTCGTTGTAGACGTGGAGTTGGTCGAGGAGGCTAATGAGGCGGCTCTCAAGGCAGCCGGTGCCTGCGTCGGTCGCAGGCTCGTCGGAGATGCGAGCCTCGTCAAGAAGATCGGCGAGGAAGCTCGCCGCACAGGTGTCGTCGACACCTTGCAGAGTGTCGGGGCAAGCGCCATCGGGTGTGCCGGGCTGGCTACGCTCGCGGGGGAGGAAGAGGGTTCCCATCCAGAGCAGGTCTCCGGACGACGGTGCACCTGGCCCCATGGTGGGCGCCAAATGTCGGGTGGTAGGTGCGACATATGCCAACGGATGGCTTATCATTGTGGGAGCCAATAAGACATCGCCAGTGCCTGGAAACGGGATGAGGCGAAGACATGCACGCCGGCGGATCTTACCCAGGTTGGGGGCTCTCAGTGGAGATAATACCCCTACTCCTGATCTGCCGGGTCTCCGCATGATCACTAGATCGATAGTAGCTACAAGAGGCTCCTTGAGCTATTTGGCGAGAGGAGGAAGAAGGGCAAGGCTAGCTCTCTTGTCCTCTCAAAGTGGTGTCTAAAACTATGAAAGTCCAACCCTTTGCATGGGTGCCCTGGGGGTTCATATAGGCCTACCCCCCAGGGGTACAATGGTAATCCGGCTAGGGCTGGCCCAGCCATCAGTGTCTATGCTCGCTGGCTTCTCCGCCGACTGCTGGGGCCCGCCGACTGGTGGGTCCCGCCGGCTGTCAGCCCCTGGGCCGACAGGCCGGCCCCACCGCTTGGGTGTCTTGTCGGGGCTGGTTACTATTGCCTCACCCGTGATGACGAGGGCTTGGTCGAGGTAAGCATGGCTACAGTGCCGCCACCTGGCGGGTTCTCAGTGTAGCCTTACCTCGTCTTGTCTCCTTAATGGTGCACATACTTCGAGGGGGGAACGAGCCGGCTGGGGAGAGCCGGCTACGCCCCAGGCTGACTAGGTAAAGCGTGGCCGCCTTTGGGTGTCTCTCTGACCGAAGGGGCCCGCCGCCTGCGGACCATACTGGCGTCTTGTCGTGGGTGGCGTCATGATTAGCATGGCAACAGTGCCCCGCCGGACGGGCAGTGGCTGCCCCGTTCAGCGAACTGTGGCCATGCATGCTCCGGGATTCGGGGGTGGCAGGCTTCACTGTTGCCATGCCCCGTCCCATCTCCGTCATGTGGGCGCAAACTTTGAGTGCGTAAACTTGGCCGCCTATTGGGGGTCGGCTTCTTGGAGTCGGCCCTCTTGTGGCTGGCACTTTGGAGTCCGCCCTTTCGTGGCCGGCTTCTTGGAGCCGGCCCTCTCGTGGCTTCCTTCTTGAGGGTTTTTGGGCCGGGCCGCCTTCCGGTAGTCGGCTGGTGTGATAGCCGGCTGAGGGAAGGCGGCCTCGCGTCTTGGATACTTGAAGGCTCGATCGGCCTGCCATTTTTTGAAGAGCCAGGGGAGCCGGCTAGGCTACCCGTGGTCATTTACTCCGACAGGGGGTATGAACCATCGAGAAGTTATAATAAAGTAGATATTACACAAATATGAATTTAGAATGAGTTCATTACAGTACCTAAGTGGTGGTTTTATTTTCTTATACTAACGGAGCTTACGAGTTTTGTGTTGAGTTTTGTGTGGTTGAAGTTTTCAAGTTTTGGGTAAAGATTCGATGGACTATGGAATAAGGAGTGGCAAGAGCCTAAGCTTGGGGATGCCCAAGGCACCCCAAGGTAATATTCAAGGACAACCAAGAGCCTAAGCTTGGGGATACCCCGGAAGGCATCCCCTCTTTCGTCTTCGTTCATCGGTAACTTTACTTGGAGCTATATTTTTACTCACCACATGATATGTGTTTTGCTTGGAGCGTCATTTTCTTTTGTTAGTGTTTGTTTGCTGTTAGTTAGAATAATGTTTTGCATCTTTAATTTCAATAAAAATGTCAAGGATAGCCTTTTCCATGCTTATTTTGCTAGTATACATGTTGCTGTTTGAAAACAGAAAGTTTACTGCTGTTGCAAAAATTCCCTAGAAAAGTTAGAGAATGGTATAACGTTGAATATTTTTGCATATTAAGCTCTGGTAATTTATTACAGTGGGAATTTTAGTTCATAATTCTTGGAATCAGGGAAGTATTGATACTCTTGCATTCTTTACAGACTGTACTGTTTTGGCAGATTGCTGTTATGTTTGCATTGTTTGCATATGATTGCTTGTTTAGTGATTCTATTTGAGTATAGGAGTGTTGAATATGCAGAGGCATTTAGTATGCAATGTTGAACAATAATTTTAGTGATTTGTTACAGTAGAAAATGATAAGGTTTTGCATTGGTTTATACTAACCTATCTCACGAGTTCTTGTTGAGTTTGTTGTGAATGAAGCTTTTGATAAAAAGAGAAACCATGATACGAGAGGAATTAAAGAGACACAGAATTTCAAGCTTGGGGATTCCCAAGGCACCCCAAGATAATATTTCAAGAAGTCTCAAGAATCTAAGCTTGGGGATGCCCCGGTAGGCATCCCACCTTTCCTCTTCAACCACTATCAGTTAGTATCGGTTGAGCCTAAGTTTTTGCTTCTTCACATGAGTTGTGCTATCCTTGCAATGTCATTTTATTTTGTTTTGCTTGCTGTTTGAATACAATACCAAGATCTGAAATTCTTTAATGAGAGAGAGTCTTCGCATAGTTGCATAATTATTTAGTTACTCATTGATCTTCACTTATATCTGTTTGGAGTAGTTTTTCATTTACTCGTGTGCTTCACTTATATCCTATGGGTAAATTGTTGAATGAGTTGATTGTCATAAATATGAAATTATATATGTTTCATTTGCTTATCCCATGGGAAGTAATGACTTCACATCTAAGAAGTATAGGTTGTAAATTTATTGAAGGTTAGCAAGCGTTGTATTGGGCATTTAAACAATTCATGAAAGAATATTGAAGTAAGACATATTTCACATATAAATACACTATCCTAGACATCTTTTATAATTGGGAGCACTCATTAAGTATGACATGCTAAAGAGTTTATGTTGGACAAGGAACACAATGTAATGGTTTATGTTTTCCGTAATCTCAGTTAAAGTATATTGTCATGGACCATTCAAACATGTTGAGCTTGCCTTCCCCCCTCATGCTAGCCAAAATTCCTTGCACCAAGTATAGATACTACTTGTGCTTCCAAATATCCTTAAACCCAGTTTTTGCCATGAGAGTCCACCATACCTACCTATGGATTGAGTAAGATCCTTCAAGTAATTTGTCATTGGTGCAAGCAATAAAAATTGCTCTTTAAATATGCATGACTTATTAGTGTGGAGAAATAAGCTTTGTACGAACTTGTTATGGAAGCAATAAAAGCAATGGACTGCATAATAAAGGTCCATATACAAGGGGTAATATAAAGTGATGTTCTTTCGCATTAAGATTTTGTGTATCCAACCCTAAAAGCGCATGGCAACCTCTGCTTCCCTCTGCGAAGGGCCTATCTTTTACTTTATGCAAGAGTCAAGGTGATCTTCACCTTTCCCTTTTTCATTTTATCCTTTGACAAGCACTTTTGTGTTAGGGTGATCCTGATATATATATATATATATATCCAATTGGATGTACGTTAGCATGAACTATTATTGTTGACATCACCAAAGGTGAATACGTTTGGAGGCAACATTATAAGCCCCAATCTTTCTCTGTGTCTGATTAAAACTTCATAACCACAAGTATTGCATGAGTGTTAGCAATTGTAGAAGACTATATGATAGTTGAGTATGTGAAGTTTGCTAAACCAAAGCTCTGACATAGACTCTTCCTGAAAATAAGATGAATTGCAATTGTTTGATGACTAAGAATGAAGTTTGCTAGTTTTCAAGAAAGTTTATGGTCTATGCTTTGACATGTGAATTGCTTGTTACTTTATCGTGAAAAGTTTTATGAGATGAACTACTATTATGACATATTATCATGCTAGAAAAGGTGATTGAAATTATCATTGATCAAACTTGTGCACCTTCTAGCATTCACACTTCATAAATTCTTTCTTTATCATTTACCTACTCGAGGACGAGTAGGAATTAAGCTTGGGGATGCTGATACGTCTCCAACGTATCTATAATTTATGAAGCACTCATGCTATATTACTATGTGTTTTGAATGATTATGGGCTTTATTATACACTTTTATATTACTTTTGGGACTAACCTATTAACCGGAGGCCTAGCCCATATTGCTGTTTTATTGCCTGTTTCAGTATTTCGAAGAAAAGGAATATCAAATGGAGTCCAAACGGAATGAAACTTCTGCAGCGTGATTTTTTGGAAGAATATGATCCTAGAGACTTGGAGTCCACGCCAGAAGATCCTCGAGGAGGCCACGAGATAGGAGGCCGCGCCCCCCTTACAGGGTGGTGGCCCCCTGTCTCGTGGGCCCCTCGAGCACCCCCCGACCGACTTCTTTCGCCTATATAAGCCTACGTACCCTAAAACCATCGAGTATCAAGATAGATCGTGAGTTCCGCCGCCACAAGCCTCTGTAGCCACCAAAAACCTCTCGGGAGCCCGTTCCGGCACCCTGCCGGAGGGGGAACCCATCACCGGTGGCCCATCTTCATCATCCCGGCGCTATCCATGATGAGGAGGGAGTAGTTCACCCTCGGGGATGAGGTTATGTACCAGTAGCTATGTGTTTGATCTCTCTCTCTCTCTCGTGTTCTCTCTCGTGCTCCCTCTATGGCACGATCTTGATGTATCCCAAGCTTTGCTATTGTAGTTGGATCTTATGATGTTTCTCCCCCTCTACTCTCTTGTAATGAATTGAGTTTCCCCTTTGAAGTTATCTTATCGGATTGAGTCTTTTATGAGAACACTTGATGTATGTCTTGTCGTGCTTATCTGTGGTGACAATGGGATATTATGTGCCTCTTGATGTATGTTTTGGTGACCAACTTGCGGGTTCCGCCCATGAACCTATGCATAGGGGTTGGCACACGTTCTTGACTCTCTGGTAGAAACTTTGGGGCACTCTTTGAAGTACTTTGTGTTGGTTGGATGAATCTGAGATTGTGTGAAGCATATCATATAATCATGCCCACGGATACTTGAGGTGACAATGGAGTATCTAGGTGACATTAGGGTTTTGGTTGCTTTGTGTCTTAAGGTGTTATTCTAGTACGAACTCTTGAATAGATTGATCCGAAAGAATAACTTTGAGGTGGTTTCGTACCCTACCATAATCTCTACGTTTGTTCTTCGTTATTAGTGTCTTTGGAATGACTCTTTGTTGCATGTTGAGGGATTGTTATATGATCTATCTATGTTATTATTGTTGATAGAACTTGCACTAGTGAAAGTATGAACCCTAGGCCTTGTTTCCTATCATTGCAATAACGTTTACGCTCACTTTTATCGCTCGCTACCTTGCTGTTTTTATTATTTCAGATTACAAATACCTTTATCTACCATCCATATTGCACTTGTATCACCATCTCTTCGCCGAACTAGTGCACCTATACAATTTACCATTGTATTGGGTGTGTTGGGTACACAAGAGACTCTTTGTTATTTGGTTGCAGGGTTGTTTGAGAGAGACCATCTTCATCCTATGCCTCCTACGGATTGATAAACCTTAGGTCATCCACTTGAGGGAAATTTGCTACTGTCCTACAAACCTGTGCACTTGCAGGCCCAACAACGTCTACAGGAAGAAGGCTGTGTAGTAGACATCACTCTCCATCATCTCTAGAAGAAGATACCTCGAAGACGAACTCTGTCGAGAAGGGCTATGAGCCGGACTGCAAGATATATGTCTCGGTTATTGTTCTCAGATATAAAGCAGGATATATTTGCCAAAGTACTTTTGTTCACTTACAGCTCGGTTGAGGGCTGGCCCCCTTGCGGGCGCTGTGCGGAAAGGACGCCCTCCGGGGCAGAGCCCCTCGGCGAAAGTTCCTTCCCTCATTTGGAAACCTCTGTTTCCAAGTCTTCAGAGGCGGCCGTTTTCTTTCCTTGGGGAGAGGGGACTCTAGATTCACCTCCCCGATTATCCTCCTTCGCGGAGACACTAATTCCCCCGGTTTGGATGTGTAATGTGTGAAGCTCGCTTTCGGCTTCTTTATTCCTCCCTTCATCCTCTCCTGATGGCACTTGATAAGGTGCATGCTCAAGCATCCTGGTTAGTACAGGATCCGGTGAGCCTTCGGAAAGGGTGGCCGAACACCTGATCCTCTCCGCCTTTCTTATCCAGTCCTGGTCGAGACAATCTTTCAGAATGATATTGTGATAAATAAAAAGATGGCATGTTCAGTTACGGAATTTCTTACTTGGGTATCTGGACTGTTGCAGTTGAGACCCACATCCTCGATGGTGTCCGGACACTTTATTCGTTATCCGAAGAACAATCCATACATCTCTTCGAGCGTCATGCCGAAGAATTGTTGAATAGTTCGTGGTCCTTCCGGGTTGAACTCCCACATATGGAGAGATCGACGTTGGCATGGTAGGACCCGGCAAACTAGCATAACTTGCATTACCTTGACAATACTGACATCCCTCTTGAGGAGATCTCGGATGCGGCTTTGCAATGATAGCACGTCATTAACTGGCCCCCAGTCCAGCCCCTTGTTGACCCATGACGCCAGTTGGGGTGGAGGGCCCGGGCAGAAGGTGGGGGTGGCCGCCCGCTTTGTACCTCGGGGAGCTGTGATGTAAAACCACTCCCGTTGCCATAAGTTGGACACCTCCGGGAAGGAACCCTTTGGCCATAGGGCGTCAGTGCCTTTGCTTATTGTAGCGCCTCCGCACTCTGCGTGTTGCCCATCGATCATCTTCGGCTTCACATTGAAGGTCTTGAGCCATAAGACAAAGTGTGGGGTGACGCGGAGGAAGGCCTCACACATGACGATAAACGACGAGATGTGAAGGATGGAATCTGGAGCTAGATCATGGAAATCTAGCCCGTAATAGAACATGAGCCCTCTAACAAAGGGATCAAGACTAAATCCTAGCCCTCGGAGGAAGTGGGAAACAAATACGACACTCTCGTTGGGTTTGGGAGTGGGGATGACCTGCCCTTGAGCAGGCAGCCTGTGTGGGATTTTGGCGGTGAGATACCTGGCCTCCCTAAGCTACTTGATGTCCTCCTCTGTGACAGAGGAGGCCATCCACCGGCCTTGAAGGTTGGATCCGGACATGGTTGAAGGTCCGAAGCGTTTAGCTTGAGCCTTGGGTGTTGGAACTCGAGGTGGGGGAAAAGAAGGATCGAGCGTGGGAAGAAAAGTATAGGCTTTGGCCCCTTTATAAAGAGGGCGAATATCAAGCGTCCTCCGCGTGGCCGTTTGGAACTTGCCTAAGATTGAGGAGTCATACTAACAAGCACGGTTGGGTTACCCATGCCCGTATTGATGAGAATCCTGTGATAAGGGGAACATGATCTCTGCTTCGACAAGACGTGCCAATAAAACCGCCTCGCAACACGTGTTGTGGCAGGCTGGGGAAAACGGTTCGTAACGACCGGGCCGCGGTGTGATGTCATGCTATGAAGAGTTGTTAGCAGATTAGATTTGTGGAATTTTGTGCTCTCTATGGTGGTATGTGGAAATTATTTTGCAGAGCCGGACACGATCCTCATATTCAGGATCTTCTATGGAGTATTCGGAGAAGGAACCCACCTTGCAATGCCGAAGACAATCTGCGCGCCGGACTCATTGTCATTGAAGCCTGGTTCAGGGCTACTGAGGGAGTCCTGGATTAGGGGGTCCTCAGACAGCCGGACTATATACTTTGGCCGGACTGTTGGACTATGAAGATACAAGATTGAAGACTTCGTCCCGTGTCCGGGTGGGACTCTCCTTCGCTTGGAAGGCAAGCTTGGCAATTCGGATGTGTAGATCTCCATCTCTATAACCGACTCTGTGTAACCCTAGCCCCCTCCGGTGTCTATATAAACCGGAGGGTTTAGTCCGTAGGACAACAACAATCAGAATCATAGGCTAGCTTCTAGGGTTTAGCCTCTACGATCTCGTGGTAGATCAACTCTTGTAATACTCATATCATCAAGATCAATCAAGCAGGAAAAGTAGGGTATTACCTCCATCGAGAGGGCCTGAACCTGGGTAAACATTATGTCCCCCGCCTCCTGTCACCATTAGCCTTAGACACACAGTTCGGGACCCCCTACCCGAGATCCGCCGGTTTTGACACCGACAGGAGGGTCACCTCTTTCTTATGGCCGCTCATTGACTTGCTCCCACCAAATGAGGACGTAATCTTGAAACTCAAGAGATGCAATGGCGATCTTCTTCTTCTCTTCATAGTTGTGTAGGAGAAAAATCTTGTCGAACTTCAATTCCCATGGTAGGTAGTCTTTGGGATCGTTGCTTTTGGAAAACTTAGGCATGTTGAACTTGAGCTTGTCGTGGTGTTGCTCTTCATAGTGTTGGGAGTGACTGACGGTGTCCTGGACTAGGGGTACTCACCACGTCGTCTCCCGATCAGGTGGATTGGGCCGAGGATCCCCATGGTCGTATACTCATGGGCCAGTCCGGACAATTGCCGCGTACAAGGAAGATTCCACAAGACTTGGCGATCAAGACAAGGACTCCTCCCCCACCGGTGTATCCGGCTAGGACTCTTGTTATCCTAGGCCTCTGGTGCATTATATAAACCGAGGCCAGGCTAGTCGATAGAGACGAACAACAATCATACCATAGGCTAGCTTCTAGGGTTTAGCCTCCCTGATCTCATGGTAGATCTACTCTTGTAATACCCACATCATCAATATCAATCAACCAGGACATAGGGTTTTACCTCCATCAAGAGGGCCCGAACCTGGGTAAAACATCGTGTCCCTTGTCTCCTGTTACCATCCGCCTAGACGCACAGTTCGGGACCCCCTACCCGAGATCCGCCGGTTTTGACACCGACAGTGACGGTGATGACGCTCTTGCCGTGGTGGAGGGTCTTGAAACGCTTGCTCCTCGTGCTCCTCTTGGTGAACTTGACGCTAAGGTCGTAGAATTATTGCATGGTTCCTCATCTCTTGTCGCTCCTCAAGGCATGCGGCTTCTTATTGTCGCTCCCGTCGGAGGGCCTCTTCTTGTAGACGTATTTGGTGGTTGCGCTCTTGCACATTTTTTGGTTGCTTCATGTAGAGCATTTTGGGCTTCAAGGGCTTGTTCTTCATAGCGTAGTTTCTCTTGTCGTACTGCGTCGCCATCTTGATGTTCTTGTTGTTGAGGTTGGCGTTCATGGATCTTGCTCTTGTTCCATTGGATCATTAGCTTGAAGATGTAGTCGTTCACGTTCCCGAAGGCGGCCGTGTGAACTATTTCCAGGAAATTGGCTTTTTGGAGCTTGATGATTTTCATGGTCTTGACAATGATACGAACGAACTCGGTGAAGACTTGCATCCGAAAAAGCTTCTGAAGAGTGTCGGCTTGAGTAGTGCCATTTTGATGATGACGATATTGTCGAAGAACGGTTGACCAACAAGGCGCGAAACTCCTCCATTTGAGTAGACATCCTTGTGTAGATCTTTTCCATTTTTCTGGATAGCTTTTTGTCGAAGTAGTCTCTTGTACGTAGCTCGGATTACCGCATGCCGATAGCGAGTAGGTCCATGCGGTCGCTCAATGCTTCATTCTCTTGATGCAAAGCTCTTTGCACACCGAATAAGTGATTCTTGGTGACGTAGTTGCTTGGTTCCTCTTCTTGCTCGATGAATAGTGGATTTGAAGAAGTGATTGGCCTATCCATCGTCTTAAGAAAATATGTGAGTGGAAGAAAGGAAGAACTAGACCAAATGTACCTTATCTGATGTTCAAGATGGATCAATGATCACTCAATAACGTATTATGGAAATAGCACAATTGGTATCGGATCTTGTCAATTCTCACACCTACACAAGTAAAGCTTTTGGACTATCTTGGTGAGGATGGTGCACAAAATTTATGCAATTGTTATCAACATTCAATAATGTTGAAAAAGATTCACAAATTTGCAAGTGCAACAAGTAGACCAATAGCAATATGCGGTCGTGTGCACGCATGGATAGATAAATGGGGTCGTGCAACCAAGAGCTCAAAATGCGGAACCCACAAAAAATGCTCTTGTTGCACAACACTACGCTAGCACGATTGCTCAATAGGCAGATATGAACTTGTGCACTACCTTTAAGAGACAAAACATAGCGACTTCATGTCCCAAATATTCTATTATGTATGATTCCCTGTGATTCTCCCAAGATGATCCAAGATGATCGAGTATGGCAATTTTGTATGCAATGTGGTGCTACCTCTTGAGCACTACATTAGTTTTCCCTTGAAGAGGAAAGGGTGATGCAACAAAGTAGCGTAAGTATTTCCCTCGGTTTTTGAGAACCAAGGTATCAATCCAGTAGGAGGCTCCACGCAAGTCCCTCGTACCTACACAAACAAACAAGAACCTCGCAACCAACGCGATAAAGGGGTTGTCAATCCCTTCACGGTAACTTCCGAAAGTGAGATCTGATAGAGATAATAAGATAAGATAAATATTTTTGTATTTTTATGATATAGATTGAAAATTAAAGATTGCAAAATAAAGTAGAACGGAAACTTATATGATAAAAGATAGACCCAGGGGCCATAGGTTTCACTAGTGACTTCTCTCAAGATAGCATAAGTATTACGGTGGGTGAACAAATTACTATCGGGCAATTGATAGAAAAGTGCATAGTTATGAGAATATCTAGGCATGATCATGTATATAGGCATCACGTCTGCAAACAAGTAGACCGACTCCTGCCGGCATCTACTACTATTACTCCACACATCAACCACTATCCAGCATGCATCTAGAGTATTAAGTTCATAAGAACAGAGTAACGCATTAAAAAAGATGACATGATGTAGAGGGATAAACTCAAGCAATATGATATAAACCCCATCTTTTTATCCTCGATGGCAACAATACAATATGTGCCTTATTGCTCCTGCTGTCACTGGGAAAGGACACCGCAAGATTGAACCCAAAGCTGAGAACTTGTCCCATTGCAAGAAAGATCAATCTAGTAGGCCAAACCAAACTGATAATTCGAAGAGACTTGCAAAGATAACCAGTCATACATAAAAGAATTCAGAGGAGATTCAAATATTTCTCATAGATAAACTTGATCATAAACCCACAATTCATCGGATCTCGACAAACACACCACAAAAAGAGTTACATCGAATAGATCTCCAAGAAGGTCGAGGAGAACATTGTATTGAGATTCAAAGAGAGAGAATAAGCCATCTAGCTAATAACTATGGACCCGAAGGTCTGTGGTAAACTACTCACAACTCATCGGAGAGGCTATGGTGTTGATGTGGAAGCCCTCCATGATCGGTTCCCCCTCCGGTGGAGCGTCGGTGAAGGCTCCAAGATGGGATCTCGCGGATACAGAAGGTTGCGGCGGTGGAAATAGGTTTTCGTGGTGCTCCTGGATGTTTTCGGGGTACGTAGATATATATAGGCGAAGGAGTTAGGTCAGGGGAGCCACGAGGGGCCCACAAGGGTGAGGGGCGCGCCCACCCCCCTAGGGCGCGCCCTCCTGCCTCGTGGCCGCCTCGGATGCTTCTTGACATCCACTCAAGTCTCCTGGATTGCATTTGTTCCAAAAAGATCGCCCCCGAAGGTTTCATTCCGTTTGGACTCCGTTTGATATTCCTTTTCTTCGAAACACTGAAATAGGCAAAAAAACAGCAATTCGGGCTGGGCCTCCGGTTAGTAGGTTAGTCGCAAAAATGATATAAAAGTGTAAAGTAAAGCCCATAAACATCCAAAACAGGTAATATAATAGCATGGAACAATCAAAAATTATAGATACGTTGGAGACATATCAAGCATCCCCAAGCTTAATTCCTACTCGTCCTCAAGTAGGTAAATGATAAAAACAGAATTTTTGATGTGGAATGCTACCTAGCATATTCTCCAATGTAATTTTCTTTATTGTGGCATGAATTTTCAGATCCAAGTGATTCAAGATAAAATTTCATATTAACGTAAGAGTAATAATACTTCAAGCATACTAACAAAGCAATCATGTCTTCTCAAAATAACATGGCTAAAGAAAGTTATCCCTACAAAATCATATAGTCTGGATATGCTCTATCTTCATCACACAAAGTATTTAATCATGCACAACCCCGATGACAAGCCAAGCAATTGTTTCATACTTTTAATGTTCTCAAACTTTTTCAACTTTCACGCAATACAAAAGCGTGAGCCATGGACATAGCACTATATGTGGAATAGAATGGTGGTTGTGGAGAAGACAAAAAGGAAGAAGATAGTCAAACATCAACTAGGCGTATCAACGGGCTATGGAGATGCCCATTAATAGATATCAATGTGAGTGAGTAGGGATTGTCATGCAATGGATGAACTAGAGCTATAAATGTATGAAAGCTCAAAAAGAAACTAAGTTGGTGTGCATCCAACTTGCTTGCTCACAAAGACCTAGGGCATTTTGAGGAAGCTCATCATTGGAATATACAAGCCAAGTTCTATAATGAAAAATTCCCACTAGTATATGAAAGTGACAACATAGGAGACTCCCTATCATGAAGATCATGGTGCTACTTTGAAGCACAAGTGTGGAAAAGGGATAGTAACATTGTCCCTTCTCTCTTTTCTCTCAATCTTTTTGGTGGGCTTCTTTGGCCTCTTTTTTTTATTTGGGCTTCTTTGGCCTCTTTTATTTTTATAAAGTCCGAAGTCTCATCCCGACTTGTGGGGGAATCATAGTCTTCATCATCCTTTCCTCACTTGGGACAATGCTCTAATAATGAAGATCGTCACACTTTTATTTACTTACAACTCAAGAATTACAACTCAATACTTAGAACAAAATATGACTCTATGTGAATGCCTCCGGCGGTGTACCGGGACATGCAATGAATCAAGAGTGACATGTATGAAAGAATTATGAAGGTGGCTTTGCCACAAATACGATGTCAGCTACATGATCATGCAAAAGCAATATGACAATGATGGACCGTGTCATAATAAACGGAACGGTGGAAAGTTGCATGGCAATATATCTCGCAATGGCTATGGAAATGCCATAATAGGTAGGTATGGTGGCTGTTTTGAGGAAGGTATAAGGTGGGTGTATGATACCGGCGAAAGTTGTGCGGCACAAGAGAGGCTAGCAATGGTGGAAGGGTGAGAGTGCGTATAATCCATGGACTCAACATTAGTCATGAAGAACTCATATACTTACTGCAAAAATCTATTAGTTATCAAAACAAAGTACTACACGCATGCTCCTAGGGGGATAGATTGGTAGGAAAAGACCATCGCTCGTCCCCGGCCGCCAATCACAAGGAAGACAATAAATAAATAAATCATGCTCCAACTTCATCACATAACGGTTCACCATACGTGCATGCTACGGGAATCACAAACTTGTAACACAAGTATTCTTCAAATTCACAATTACCCAACTAGCATGACTCTAATATTACCATCCTCATATCTCAAAACAATTATCAAGTATCAAATTGATCATAGCATCCAATGCACTTTATATGATAGTTTTTATTATACCCAACTTGGATGCCCATCATATTAGGACTAATTTTATAACCATAGAAAATACTATGCTATTCTAAAAGACTCTCAAAATAATATAAGTGAAGCATGAGAGATCAATAATTTCTACAAAATTAAACCACCGCCGTGCTCTAAAAAGATATAAGTGAAGCACTAGAGCAATTATCTAGTTCAAAAGATATAAGTGAAGCACATAAAGTATTCTAATAAATTCTGAATCATGTGCGTCTCAACCAAAAGGTGTGTACAGCCAGGATGATTGTGGTAAACTAAAAAGAAAAGACTCATATCATACAAGACGCTCCAAGCAAAACACATATCATGTGGTGAATAAAAATATAGCTCCAAGTAAAGTTACCGATAGATGAAGACGAAAGAGGGAATGCCTTCTGGGGCATCCCCAAGCTTAGGCTTTTGGTTGTCCTTGAGTTATATTTGATGCCATGGGCATCCCCAAGCTTAGGCACTTGCCACTCCTTATTCCATATTCCATCAAAATCTTTACCCAAAACTTGAAAACTTCACAACACAAAACTCAACAGGAAATCTCATGAGCTCCGTTAGTGCAAGAAAGAAAAACCACCACTGAAGGTACTGTAGTGAACTCATTATTTAATTATATTAGTGTTAAACCTACAGTATTCCAACTTCTCTATGGTTCATACCCCCCGATACTAGCCATAGATTCATCAAAATAAGCAAACAACACACAAAAAACAGAATCTGTCAAAAACAGAACAGTCTGTAGCAATCTGTAACTTTCGGATACTTCTGGACCTCTAAAACTCCTACCAAAATAGGAAGTCCTAGGAAATTTGTCTATTGATCTACTTAAAAAATAATCAACTCAAAATCACGTTTCTGTGATTTATTAAAATTATTCTCGTGCATGCAAAAGTTTTTGTTTTTCAACAAGATCAAATTAACTTTCACCATAGGTTATCCTATATGTCCTACTTGGCACAAACACTAAAAACGCCCCTAACTAGGCATAAAAGCGCGAATAGATCTAAGTATTGCCATCTTTAGTATTCAATTCATAAGTGGCTCTCATAATAGATTCATAAGGTAATTTGATTTTCTTTCTAGGAAAGTGTTCCATGCCTTTCCTTAATGGAAATTGGAATCTAATATTCCCTTCCTTCATATCAATAATTGCACCAATTGTTCTAAGGAAAGGTCTATCAAGTATAATAGGACATGAAAAAATGCAATCTATATCAAGAACAATAAAATCTACGGGCACATAATTCCTATTTGCAAAAATAAGAACATCATTAATCCTTCCCATAGGTTTCTTAATAGTGGAATCCGCAAGGTGCAAGTTTAAAGAGCAATCAACAAATTCACGAAAACCTAGCGCATCACATAAAGTTTTTGGAATCGTAGAAACACTAGCACCCAAATCACACAAAGCATAGCATTCATGATCTTTAATTTTAATTTTAATAGTAGGTTCCCACTCATCATAAAGTTTTCTAGGAATAGAAACTTCCAATTCAAGTTTTTCTTCATAAGATTGCATCAAAGCATCAATGATATGCTTGGTAAAAGCTTTATTTTGACTATAAGCATGAGGAGAATTCAACACGGATTGCAACAAGGAAATACAATCTATTAAAGAACAATTGTCATAATTAAATTCCTTGAAATCCAAAATAGTGGGTTCATTGCTATGTAAAGTTTTGACCTCTCCAATCCCACTTTTACCAATTTTAGCATCAAGATCTAAAAACTCCAAATCATTGGGACGCCTTTTAACTAAAGTTGAATCATCTCCAGTCCCATCATTATCAAGATTCATATTGCAAAACAAGGATTTAATAGGAGACACATTAATCACTTTTAGATCTTCATCATTATTATGAAAACTAGAAGAACACACTTTTACAAAGCAATCTTTCTTAGCACGCATCCTAGCAGTTCTTTCTTTGCACTCATCAATGGAAATTCTCATGGATTTGAGAGACTCATTGATATCATGCTTAGGTGGAATAGATCTAACTTTCAAAGAATCAACATCAAGAGAAATTCTATCCACATTCCTAGCCAATTCATCAACTTTAAGCAATTTTTCTTCAAGCAAAGCATTGAAATTCTTTTGAGAGATCATAAATTATTTAACACTATTCTCAAAATCAGAGGGCATCTTATTAAAATTTCCATAAGAGTTGTTGTAGGAATTACCATAATTATTAAATTAATTACTAGGAAACGGCCTAGGATTAAAGTTTCCTCTATAAGCATTGTTACCAAAATTATTCCCACCAACAAAATTCACATCCATAGATTCATAGATTCATAGATTCATAGATTCATATTATTCTCAATCAAAGTAGACAAATGCATATCATTAGGATCAATAGGAGCACTCTTAGTAGCAAACAATTTCATAAGTTCATCCATCTTTCCACTCAAAACATTAATCTCTTCTATCGCATGAACTTTTTTACTAGTAGATCTTTCGATGTGCCATTCAGAATAATTAACCATAATATTATCTAGGAGTTTAATAGCTTCTCCTAAAGTGATTTCCATAAAAGTGCCTCCCGCGGCCGAATCTAAAAGATTTCTAGAAGCAAAACTCAATCCGGCATAAAAAATTTGTATGATCATCCACAAATCCAAACCATGTGTAGGGCAATTGCGAATCATTAATTTCATTCTCTCCCAAGATTGTGCAACATGCTCATGATCAAGTTGTTTAAAATTCATAATATCGTTTCTAAGAGAGATGATCTTAGCGGGAGGAAAATACTTAGAGATAAAAGCATATTTGCACTTATTCCATGAATCAATACTATTTTTAGGCAAAGACGAAAACCAAGTTTTAGCACGATCTCTAAGTGAAAACAGAAATAACTTCAATTTAACAATATCATTATCCATGTCTTTCTTCTTTTGCATATCACACAAATCAACAAAGTTGTTTAGATGAGTAGCGGCATCTTCATTAGGAAGGCCAGAGAATTGGTCTTTCATAACAAGATTCAACAAAGCACCATTGATTTCACAAGATTCAACATCATTAAGAGGAGCAATCGGAGTGCTAAGGAAATCATTATTGTTGGTATTGGAAAAGTCACACAATTTAGTATTATCTTGAGCCATCGTGACAAGCAATCCAACACACAAGCACATAAGAGACAAGCGAAAAAGAGAGGCGAACGGAAAAGATAGGGCGAATAAAACGGCAAGGGTGAAGTGGGGCAGAGGAAAACGAGAGGCAAATGGCAAATAATGTAATGCGAGTGAGATGAGTTTGTGATGGGTACTTGGTATGTCTTGACTTGAGCGAAGACCTCCCCGGCAACGACGACAGAAATCCTTCTTGCTACCTCTTGAGCATTGCGTTGGTTTTCCCTTGAAGAGGAAAGGGTGATGCAGCAAAGTAGCGTAAGTATTTCCCTCAGTTTTTGAGAACTAAGGTATCAATCCAGTAGGAGGCTCCATGCAAGTCCCTCGTACCTACACAAACAAACAAGAACCTCGCAACCAACGCGATAAAGGGGTTGTCAATCCCTTCATGGTAACTTGCAAAAGTGAGATCTGATAGAGATAATAAGATAAGATAAATATTTTTGGTATTTTTATGATATAGATTGAAAATTAAAGATTGCAAAATAAAGTAGATCGGAAACTTATATGATAAAAGATAGACCCGGGGGCCATAGGTTTCACTAGTGGCTTCTCTCAATATAGCATAAGTATTACGGTGGGTGAACAAATTATTGTTGAGCAATTGATAGAAAAGTGCATAGTTATGAGAATATCTAGGCATGATCATGTATATAGGCATCACGTCCGCAACAAGTAGACCGACTCCTGCCTGCATCTACTACTACTCCACATATCAACCGCTATCCAACATGCATCTAGAGTATTAAGTTCATAAGAACACAGTAACGCATTAAGAAAGATGACATGATGTAGATGGATAAACTCAAGCAATATGATATGAACCCCATCTTTTTATCCTCGATGGCAACAATACAATACGTGCCTTGTTGCCCCTGTTGTCACTGGGAAAGGACACCGCAAGATTGAACCCAAAGCTAAGCACTTCTCCCATTCCTAGAAAGATCAATCTAGTAGGCCAGACCAAACTGATAATTCGAAGAGACTTGCAAATATAACCAATCATACATAAAAGAATTCAGAGGAGATTCAAATATTTCTCATAGATAAACTTGATCATAAACCCATAATTCATCGGATCTCGACAAACACACCGCAAAAAGAGTTACATCGAATAGATCTCCAAGAAGATCGAGGAGAACATTGTATTGAGATTCAAAGAGAGAGAAGAAGCCATCTAGCTAATAACTATGGACCCGAAGGTCTGTGGTAAACTACTCGCAACTCATCGGAGAGGCTATGGTGTTGATGTAGAAGCCCTCCGTGATCGATTACCCCTCCGGCGGAGCGCCGGCGAAGGCTCCAAGATGGGATCTCACGAATACAGAAGGTTGTGGCAGTGGAAATAGGTTTTTGTGGTGCTCCTGGATGTTTTCGGGGTACGTAGATATATATAGGCGAAGGAGGTAGGTTAGGGGAGCCACAAGGGTGGGGGCGCGCCCTCCTGCCTCGTGGCCGCCTCGGCTGCTTCTTGACGTCCACCCCAAGT
Source organism: Triticum aestivum (assembly GCF_018294505.1). Classification (NCBI taxonomy): domain Eukaryota; kingdom Viridiplantae; phylum Streptophyta; class Magnoliopsida; order Poales; family Poaceae; genus Triticum; species Triticum aestivum. The sequence goes on along the minus strand of NC_057801.1, from coordinate 800,631,671 downwards.
ATCCTGGATTGCGTTTGTTCCAAAAAGATCGCTCCCAATGGTTTCATTCTGTTTGGACTCCGTTTAATATTCCTTTTCTTCGAAACACTGAAATAGGTAAAAAAAACAGCAATTCGGGCTGGGCCTCTGGTTAGTAGGTTAGTCCCAAAAATGATATAAAAGTGTAAAGTAAAGCCCATAAACATCCAAAACAGGTAATATAAGAGCATGGAAGAATCAAAAATTATAGATACATTGGAGACATATCATGTGGTAAGATGTTATGGCTCTTGCTTACAAGCTTCTTTGTTCTCTTTTTTCTTAAAGCTTTTCTTTCTTTCTCTTTTGATATCTTTCTTTGGCCATTTTTCCAAAATACTCAAACCAAGATAGCAATTGTGTATATGCGGGAACAATGTATAACACTATAGATGATACAATGATGTATGCGTGCAATGGGAGGTACGTATCGATTATCACTAAAGTGCACAAGTAGTGTTGCCCGGCAATACTTAAATGGCTAGTCTCGATAGGAAAGTGACACAAATGGGCTATGGTTAAGAATGCAACAGTAAAGAGGTACACAAAGGTGTCGTCGAAGTTACCATCATCGGTTTGTCGGTATAAGCAAGGACGTATGATGGTGAGGTGGACAATGTCGATGTCGTGTCGGTAGCGAAGATGAGCGATGGTGATTACGAAGCCGTACCAATCCTAGTTAGGCGAAACACCCTAGGAAACGAAAGAAACACAACTCAAATTTTCAAAGGCAAATGTCAGATGGTGGTAGCGAAAAGTGTGACGGTGTTGCAGAAGTTCCAATGGGTTGCGGAGTTTCAATGATGGGTTATGTGGTTGGCACTGGGGAAGTGTGGGCGGTGGCTGAAAATTTTCGGGCGAAAAAAAAGAAGTTCCATCTGGAAAAGTGATTTCCGGCAATTCGGCTCGAGTGTGGCGCGGTCGGATTTCCGGCGTGGGTCAGACGTCCGGTGCAGCGATCGTCTGGAGGACTTCAGATTTCTGACCTTTTGGTTCTATGATGGAGATGCCTGATGTCCAAAGGAGGATGGTTGTTTGGTCGCTGGGTGTCAGACGTCCGGTCCGGACCGGTCGTCTGGGCGTTGTAGAAAATCGCGTCTGCTCCTTCTAGTCGGGTGATCTCCTAGGTGTCGGACGTCCGATGCAGGCTGCTTGTCCGGTGGCTGAAGCTTTCGGTCGGCTCTTCCACTTGGTCTTTGTACTTGGTGTCCTCGCCATATTGTCCATTGGATGTAGTAGCTTCGAGAGAACCCTCTTGGTACCTAAGCGCACATAGCATTCCAGATTGAGGTAGTATCCATGCCTCCCGTGGGTCATACGAAAAGTCACTAAGGAGAGATGTCACCTTGGTCTCGATAGCTCTTTCACGTGCTCGTGTCATTGGTACTCTTGGCGCTTGGTTAGGCATAGCTAAGTCCATGGGGGTGACCGTAGGATGCTCAGCATCACTAGGGACGAGGGAGTGGTCCAAAGTGTTTTTTCTGGGATGATGGCCAATGTAGTGTCACAGATTCCACTCAGTGTGCATGTGGTGGATGATTATGTTACCTAGCCTCATGATCGATTTGGATCCTACTTAGTTAGATTGTCATATAACTTGGCCAAGTTTGAGAAATGTCATGCTCCTCACAATTATAATGGCCATGGTGTCCAATCAAAATTTGGTGCTGAAGTGAAAAGCTGGCAAGCTCTTTGGATAGTCAATGCTTTGGGAAAGATGAAGATCGTTCTCGGGAGAATGGCCCATGATTGTCTGCCGACAGGCAGCCAGTTGCTACATCGCCATGTTCCAAATGCGGGGGCATGTTTTTTCTGTCACAGAGAGGAGCAGGTCGAGCATCTCTTTTTGTTTTGCCACTTTGTGTGCCGGGTATGGAGAGTGCCGAAACGGAATTTGGGCTTCCATCTATGCCACAAAACTTTTGTTCATACCAAGCAGTGGATCTTTGATTTCATTTGCGAGCGACCTCTCTCAAGACAATGGAATGATGCAAAAAACTATGATGTTAAGATGCATCCTCCTCGAACGGTTGAGGAAGTTTTGGCTTATGTTTCTACAGAATTATGGTAGGGTTGCACTTGCTTCTTAGCATCATACCCCAGTTTGTGCTGCCAAATGGGTTTTGGCGCCAACAGATGCAGAGACGGTTGATGTGGATGCTCACTCTTTAAGGATTCTCCACGAATGGGATTGGTGTGGTAATCAGGAACCACGTTAGAGATTTGCTTGTTGGCTTGTCGCAAGTGCGCTGACGAGGTTATCGCCCAAGAACTAGTTGACACAGTTGGACAGATTATCCCTGGTTCCTTGCATTGATTAACTCACAATGTACAACTTATACACGAGAGACAGAGAGAGATAGGGCGTGCCCGAGAGAGTCGTCACGCAGGCCTTGGGCTATGGTTACAGATCCTATAATCTAGGGAGTGTACAAGACTTACAAATATAGTACAAATACACTCTAACACCCTCCGCAGCCGGAACTCCGCTGGGGAGGACGTTCAGGCTGGAACGAAACTCATGATACACTTGTGATGGCAACCCTTTGGTGAAAAAATCAGCAAACTGTGAGGAGGACGGGACATGTAGGATCTGTGCTTCACCAAGAGAGACCCGATCATGCACGAAATTCAGGTCAATCTCGACGTGCTTAGTGCATTGATGTTGCACCAGGTTGCTGGCGAGGTACAAGGCCTAATGTTGTCACAATAAACCACAGTGGCTCGGCGAGGAGGGCGGTGCAGTTCATGTAGGAGCTGGTGCAACCAACAGGACTCGGCAACGCAGTTGGCGACCCCACGGTACTTGGCCTCAACGCTTGATCAAGAAACGGTCGGCTGCCGTTTAGAAGACCAAGAGATGAGGTTGGATCCGAGGAAGACACAGAACCCAGAGGTTAACTTGCGGGTGTCGGGGCAACCGGCCCAATCTGCATCTATGTAGGCAACCAAGTTGTGGGAGGAGGACCTGTAGAATTGGAGCCCATAGTGTGATGTACCTTGAAGATAATGCAAAATACACTTGATCAACTGCATGTGACTGTCCCGGGGTGCATGCATGAATAGGCATACTTGCTGAACCGCGTAGGAGATGTCTGGCCGGGTGAGGGTTAGGTATTGGAGGGCACCGGCGAGGCTGCGGTACTGTGTGGGGTTAGAGAGGAGGTGGCCAGCGGTGGCAGACAATTTGGATCTAGTGTCGATGGGTATGGAGACAGGTTTGCAGTTGAGCATTTTGGCACGATCAAGGATCTCGAGGGCGTACCGTTGCTGGTAGAGGAACAATCCCGAGGCATTGGGGGTGACATTGATGCCCAAGAAGTGGTGAAGCTCGCCAAGATCAGACATGGAGAACTCGGACTGGAGGGCGGAGATGATGCGCTGAAGTGTGTATGTCAGTGTCAGAACCGGCGGATCTCGGGTAGGGGGTCCCAAGCAGTGCGTCTTAGGATCAATGGTAACAGGAGGCAAGGGACACAATGTTTACCCAGGTTCGGGCCCTCTCGATGGAGGTAAAACTCTACTCCTGCTTGATTAATATTAATGATATGGGTAGTACAAGAGTTGATCTACCACGAGATCAAAGAGGCTAAACCCTAGAAGCTAGCCTATGGTATGATTGTTGTTGTATATGTCTATCGACTAGCCTGGCCCCGGTTTATATAATGCACCAGAGGCCTAGGATAACAAGAGTCCTAGCCGAATACGCCGGTGGGGAGGAGTCCTTGTCTTGATCGCCAAGTCTTGTGGATTCTTCCTTGTATGCGGCAGCTGTCCGGACTGGCCCATGAGTATACGGCCATGGGGGTCCTCGGCCCAATCCAACTGATCGGGAGACGATGCGTTGAGTACCCCCTAGTCCAGGACACCGTCAGTAGCCCCCTGAACCGGTCTTCAGGTTAGGGACGCTCCTTGATTCTTCCGAACTGTTCTTCATCTTCGGTTGCCGGTCTTGAAAACTGGTTCAACAAATCTTCTCATCTTTTATCTTGAGGATCGCCGAAATGCATTCGATGAGTTTACACGTCGGGTATCCGAGGAGCCCCTTTAAGTTTCCGACCTTTATCAATGCCTTGTTATTTTTATGCCACACCTCGGGTTCGGAGTTGTTCCCGGGAGGCAGTGTCCTCTTGCGTCCGAGCTCTAACGTCGGACTGCATTCAAGGTATCTCTTGCAGCTGAGCACCAATGTCGGACTGCTTCCCGGCTCCAACGCCGGAATGTATCCGAGCTCCAACACCGGACTATGTATCCGAGCTCCAACGCCGGACTGTATCCGAGCTCCAATGTCGGACTATGTATCTGAGCTCTAACGCCGGACTGTATCCAAGGTGTCGTAAATCACCTTGGTTCAAAGAAGTTTGAAGGAGTTTAGCCAAGCTTAATGCCGGAAATGCCCTCTATGGAGCCAGCCACTAGCGCCCGAGCTTTATGCCGGACTGCTTCCGAGGTGGTGCACCTCCCCGAATGTGGGCCCATTTTTGTCAATATTTTTGATTGGTGCAATTTATTCTCTGCCGAGATACATAGCCAGTAGCCCTCAAGGTGGGTATCGGTCTAAAACCCGAGATGCACATGAAGGATGACATAAGACCGCTGATCCCCGTAGCCGCTGAGACTCAGGTTGATTTGCAAAATCGGTCTGAGGATCAAGTCCTAGCTCGGCAGAATACTTTGGGACACAAAAAGCGGTGTGTTCAGTCCTCGAGACTCAGGTTGGGTGCGGCCGACCAACCTGAGGATCAAAATCTCCTCGGAAACTGTATTGCACTTAAAATTTTCTGCATAGAACAGGCAATGCAGTAGCCCCCGAGACACTGGTCGGGTGGCAACACCAGATCAGGGGATCGATGTGCCCCTTTAATATTTGTAAATAATAAGCCCGAAGCCCAGTAGCCCCCGAGCCTTAATGCGGGCACGGGAGGCCGAATTAAGGATCGATATCCATAGTAAAGTCACAAATTATGTGTAATGACTCTATGTATCCAATTACTTTACGTCATTAATGCTCGGATCCGCATTGTACAAAACTTTGTTGACCGACCATCGGCTTCCACCTCGGCCAATAGCCGAGGAGTGTTTGTCCTACTTTATAAAGCCTTTATGAGGGCAAAGATTTACAACAAACAAGGCAATCTGGCCATACGGTTTTATAAACAAAGGTACGCGGAGAGATATGTTATATTACTGTTTAACAGAAGAAATGTCTTCCAAAGAAAATAGTCCCGCTATCGGTTCCTTTCTTTGGGTTGTCATGCTAAGCATGATCATGAAACCTCAGCTCCAATGTAAGAGCGAAATATCGAGGATTTAGTTTGGGAGGCCAGTTAATAGCCCCCGGTAGTGTTCGGCGACAGTCAAGGTCAAGCCGTAAACACTTCGGCCATTGTTATGAATGGCCCGTCGTTTAACGCCGTCATCGGATTGCTGACCAGTTTATGCTTATTGTGACAGTCAGTTTTCGGCTTTCTCCACTGAGGTGCTTAACCATGTGAGCTGGAAGCACAATCGCAGTGGTTCTCCCTTTGCACACCTAGCCGAACAAAGCGGAACATAGGAGGCAAGCGCAGGAGCCGGGCAACCCAACTATTGACCGAAGACACAATTCGAAACCGATGCATATATAGCAATATCCGAGAATGTTTTTGCCGAATCTCAAAAGGTGTCTAGCGTTGCACTGCGAGACTTGTGCTGAAAACACACAAATAGTTTAAAGTGCCATGGGCTCGAAAAGCCAAAAAACTTATTCAAAAGCTTAATGTCCGAACTAGATCAAGTGTTCGGTGCCAATCCGAAAATTGGACTTTAGAAAAAAAGGTGCTTCTGCCGTGCTTTAACATAACACATCCTATCTCAAGACTTCAAGCGGGTCAGCCTACGGCTTCAGTCTCCCATCCCGAAGGCGGAGTACTTCTCATTAGGCCAGTTTAGTAAACTAAACTCTAGTGGTTTTGAGAGAGAAATTAGGCTCCCCGGCTAGTGACCGCACACTTGTGTCGAGAAAAGGAGTGATAAATAATAATAAAAACTTTGCAACAACTAAGAAGAAAAACACTTATCATAAAATGGCTCATATAAATTTAAGAGCCCCCAAGTGACTTGGGTAAAAGAATGATTGCATGTACCGAAGTACTTATATCATATCTATGTTCAACCGAACTTTAAACGCGTCTTAACCGACGGTCGGCTTCTCCCTCTTCGGTTAAGGATTGAAAAGTGTTATGTACTCCATCTGTCGAGAATATTGACGGTGTTTCCAATAACCAGGCAATCAGGCCATAAGGCTGTAACAGACAAAGCGCGCTCAGGGAACTTATGTTATATTACTGCGAAGAGTAAGAAGCATCTTCGAAGAAAATAGTACCCCCACCGATACCTTTCTTCGGTGCTCATTGTTATTATGAGACTTGTGCAATAGATTTTTTGTACTCATGAGTTCCGTTGTGTGCCGACCATGATTGAAAACAATAAGAGCACTAGCTTTCGGCTTCACCCAGTCTGAGGTCCGGCTCGGTTGACCCGATCGTGACAATCGCAGAGGTGCTCCCTTTACTCCCTAGCCGAACAATCGGGAACGTAGGGGTAAGCACAGGAGCCAGGCAGCCCAGCTTGCAAATCGCTTAAGTCAATATGGTGCATATTGTGGCGTAATACACGAACAAGGAACGAAGCCGTACAAGTATAATCATATGCAAGAGGAAAAAGCTTCATGAAGGAAGCCCCCAAGTAAACGGGGTATTTGAATTTGCGCGTCACAAACAAAGTTTGGACAAGGAAATTTTTACAAGCAACTTTTTTCCAAAAAAGTATAATGCTTGGCTGAGCCGAACAAGTTAAAAATTTAAAACTTTGAGCATGAAGACAACTTAGCTGGTTTATGTGTTCGGTATTGATGACGCGGTCCGAGCTTGATGCGGGACAAAGTTCCATCCCCGAGCCGGTCCCGAGGTGGCGGAGCAAAGAGCTCGGCACTCCGAAGTGGTGACATAGCACGGTCAATGCAGGACGGCGGGGTGATGCCGAAGTCCCCGGCATGGGGTAATGAAGTGTTGACGAAGCCCCCCGTCCAGCCGAGGTGACGCCAAAGGATATAGTCCGGCTAGATCATTTTCCTGTGCACAAAAAATAGTGCAAACCGGAGATAATAGTAATAATAATAAAAGAAATCGTTGCATAATAAATAATTTATGCAAAGTGAGTAATAAAAGAAATATGGCCTCGCGCCGAAGTCAATGTCGATGCAGGGCGGCGGCGTGATGCGGTAAAGGTATCGCAAGGCCTGAATTCACAGGTCGGTTCGAGTTCCGGATGCGGCGTTCGCCGGACTATGTACGGAAACTGACCGAACCACCATGCGACCGTCGTTAATGCGGCCACCATTTGATAGACCTGCGTACATATGACGGACAAACCAAGTAATAACTCATTGGAAAAATGAACCCTAACAAGCAAAAAAATACTAGGATTAATAGCACCTGGTTTATTTGTTGTAGCAATCCAAAGAAAGGTGATTCCCAAAATTGGGACTCGATCCGCACACCTATCGCCTGATGGGCGATAAAGCAATGGCATGGCAATGCTGGCAAAGGTTGGCTCGCCGAGGCAAAGCCCTCGGTCTAGCTAACGTGACGGAGCCGGTCGGCCAGCGACGCCGAAGTCTCCGGAGTAGGTTGATGAAGAGATGATGAAGCCCCCGGTCCAGCTAACGTGATGAAGCCTCGGTGTCAGCCGATGAGTCGAAGTAGGTCGGTGTGGTGGACACCAGCTTGAGAAAGCAACAATGCGGCCCTGCCAATGCAGGTCGTGACGTGGTCGATGCCGGCTTGATGAAGTGACCGTGCGGTGATGCAGGTGTGCCCGCTCCGTGTAATCCGTGGGGCGGCAATGTTGGTGGTGTTTTATCCTTCGTGATGCCGAACTATTGTTCCGCTGGCCGAGATGATGATCCGAAGAAATTGAGCTCGGCTCAACAAAGCGACGACGTGTCTAACGCAAGTCGGCCGCCGTGGAGTGATGTTGTCAGGCTGGTTTGACACCGGCGCGACGGTGAAGTTCGTATTGCAAGAATACTTTTAATACTAATGGGATGTGTTTGAGAATAAAACACAACAACACATACGAAAAGTTCCTTCAAAAAGGATGTCCGAGATCCCGTTCATAAAGAATATGAATTCGGGTCGGATTCGTTCTCGCGCAGAAAACGGATCCAAAAAAGTGATGCACTAATCGGAAGTTTCCCGGAGTTTGGACGGTCGGATCGAGCTGAATGTTTGGAAGGTGGTAGATATGGGAATTCCGCAATAAATCAACTGTTGGATCCTCCAAAGGACATCTGAACTAGATGCTGGATACCATGCCCTAAACTCGTCCGGATTCTTGTCCAGATTAAACAGGGCTCCGATATATAGGAGATTGCCGGAGATTCCTCCATCGGAACTCGACGAAATTTTTGCAGGGTTGTTGTAGACTTAATTCTGCATAATTCCACCGAAGTAATCGTTTAAGCGACACTCGAGGAGGCGGTGGTGGCAGATACAAGTTTGTTGTCCAGAAAAACAGCACGATCGCCTGAGGGCAATGTTGACGTTGAGCCCCCGAGCTCCATGGACGACTCCTCCATGATCTTGATAGAGATCGGAGTTGGTGTTGATGAAGGCCTTCATCCGAACATGACGATCGGAGGTAGGGCGCAGTCCTCGGTCAAGCCAAGGTGACCAGTTGAGCTGGCGACGAAGAAGCCGACGTCGCAGTTGACCTGCAGTCGAGCCATTGATCCTTTCGCCGATCACACAGCGGAACTCTCAATGAAAGCACCAATGTCGGTGTCAAAACCGGCGGATCTCGGGTAGGGGGTCCCAAGCAGTGCGTCTTAGGATCAATGGTAACAGAAGGCAAGGGACACAATGTTTACCCAGGTTCGGGCCCTCTCGATGGAGGTAAAACCCTACTCCTGCTTGATTAATATTGATGATATGGGTAGTACAAGAGTTGATCTACCACGAGATCAGAGAGGCTAAACCCTATAAGCTAGCCTATGGTATGATTGTTGTTGTATATGTCTATTGACTAGCCTGGCCCCGGTTTATATAATGCACCAGAGGCCTAGGATAACAAGAGTCCTAGCCGAATACGCCGGTGGGGGAGGAGTCCTTGTCTTGATCGCCAAGTCTTGTGGATTCTTCCTTGTATGCGGCAGCTATCCGGACTGGCCCATGAGTATACGGCCATGGGGGTCCTCGGCCCAATCCAACTGATCGGGAGATGATGCATTGAGTACCCCCTAGTCCAGGACACCGTCAGTGTGGGTTGAGTTTGAAGTGAGAATGATATCATCAATGTACACTAGAAGGTAGGCAATGCTTGTTCCCTGATGAAGTATGAACAAGGAGGTGTCACTCCGCGCAGCAGTAAAACCAAGACAGAGGAGGAACCGTTGGAACCGAAGAAACCATTGTCATGGTGCTTGATTCAACCCATAAAGAGACTTGTGAAGTAAGCATACGTGATCCGGTCGTGAGAAATCCACAAACCCAGCTAGCTGAGAGCAATACACGGTCTCATTGAGCTCTCCATGGAGGAAAGCATTCTTGACATCCAATTGATGAATAGGCCATGACTGTGAGGTGGCAAGACTGAGGACGACACAAATGGTAGAAGGCTTCACCACGGGACTGAAAGTCTCCACATAATCCACACCTTCTTGCTGAGTGAATCCACGAACTACCCATCGACCTTTGTACCGAGCAAGAGAGCCATCCGCATTGAACTTGTGGCGAAAAATCCGCTTCCCCGTGACGATGTTCACACCTGCAGGTTTAGGCACCAAAGACCAAGTAAAATTTTTCATTAAAGCAGAATATTCATCTTGCATAGCTTGTTGCCAATTGGGGTCTTTGAGGGTTGGTCGATATGTGGCAGGTATGGGAGAGAGCGGAGAGGTGGTGGTAATGGTGAGGAAGAGACGGCATGTCATACAATAACCACACTTGGCGCGGGTGGACATGCGGTGGGAGTTGCGGGGTGGCTCTATCGGAATTGCATGGTGAGGTAGACGTGGTGTGCTAGGAGTGGTCAGCGCGGAAGTGGAGTGTCAAGCCCAATATGCGACCCTATCCAAAATGAACTCGAAGGTCCCACCAAGGATAGACCCGCATATTGAAACGCTTTTGCAAGGTGGATATCATTACATCAACATTACATAATAGATGGGGATACATACAAGAGGCAAACAATGCCACATGAATACAACATCACAATACATCAGAGCACCATCCGACTACGGATGAAACACAAACAGAAACTCAAACGACATCCACCCTGCTAGCCCAGGATGCCGACCAGGAACCTATCCCCTGATCGAAGAAGCAGAAGAAGAACTCAACGCAAGCAAGCATCGCTCTTGCATCATGATCATCGCAAAACCTGTACCTGCAACTGTTGTTGTAGTAATCTGTGAGCCATGAGGACTCAGCAATCCCATTACCATGGGTATCAAGACTAGCAAAGCATAATGGGTAAGGAAGAGGTAAAGTGGTGAGGTTGCAGCAGCCACTAAGCATATATGGTGGCTAACATACGCAAATAAGAGCGAGAAGAGAGCAAGCAGAACGGTCGTGAAACTAGCAATGATCAAGAAGTGATCCTGAACTCCTACTTACGTCAAACATAACCCAAAGACCGTGTTCACTTCCCGGACTCTGCCGAGAAGGGACCATCACGGCTACACACGCGGTTGATGCGTTTTAATTCGGATCTGGTGTCAAGTTATCTACAACCGGACATTAACAAATTCCCATCTGCCTATAACCGTAGGCACGGCTTTCGAAAGATTATACCCTACAGGGGTGTCCCAACTTAGCCCATGATAAGCTCTCGCGATCAACGAAGGATATACCTTCTCCCAGGAAGACCCAATCAGACTCGGAGTCCCAGTTTACAAGACATTTCAACAATGGTAAAACAAGACCAGCAAAGCCGCCCGATGCGCCGACAAATCCCGATAGGAGCTACACATATCTCGTTCTCAGGGCAACACCGAATGAGACTAGCTACGAGTAAAACCAACCCTCAAGTTGCCCCGAGGTGGCCCCGCAGGCAGCTCAGTTCGGACCAACACTTAGACAAGCACTGGCCCGGGGGGGCTAAAATAAAGATGACCCTTGGGTTGGCCGACCCAAGGGAAGGGTATAGGTGGTGGTGAGGCAAATGGTAAAACCAAGGTTGGGCCTTGCTGGAGGAGTTTTATTCAAAGCGAACTGTCAAGGGGGTCCCATAAATCACCCGACCGCGTAAGGAACGCAAAATCCGGGAACATAACACCGGTGTGACGGAAACTAGGGCGACAAGAGTGGAACAAAACACCAGGCAAAAGGCCGAGTCTTCCGCCCTTTACCAAGTATATAGATGCATTAATAATATAAGAGATATTGTGATATCCCAACCAAAATCCTGTCCACCATGGAGAAATCTTCAACTTCACCTGCAACTAACAGCGCTATAAGAGGGGCTGAGCAAAGCGGTAACATAGCCAAGCAACGGTTTGCATAGGAAAGGTGTCAAAGGTTAGAGGTTCATGGCAATATGGGAGGCTTGATAAACAGGTGATAGTTAGCGCAGCATAGCGATAGAACGAAGCAACTAGCATAGCAATGATAGTAGTGAGATATAGGGTAGCGGTCATCTTGCCTGAAATCCCGCAAGGAAGAAGAACGAGTCCATGAAGAAGATGAAGCCACGAAGACGAACCAAGCGTAGACGAACGAATCCTCACGATCGCAACGAAACGGGAACTATCGAGAAGAAGCACACAACATGGTAAACACACCACACATATACAAGACATGGTGCACAACAAGCATGATGCCTGACAAATCTACATGAAGCTACCCATGGCAAGAGATGATGCAAACAAGAGCAACACATCAAGGCAAGTTTAAATGAGGCCGGGAACAACATATAACAATTCCGGTAAGTCCTCATATGCATATTTCGAAATTGGTCCAGATCTGAATAAACCTTATGTTCAAGTTGTTAAACAGCAAGTTAAGATGTACCAAGATGATCTACACGAGATTCTAGTCAAGTTACATATAAAGTTTATTTAGTTCGGAGCTACGGCCTAGAAGATATGAGCAAAACAAGTTAAACATGGCATTGATGCAAAATGCATACAAACATCAAGCAAACACCTCAAAACAAGGATGCAACATGATAATATGAAGCTACATGCAAAATCAAGCAAGTTTCATATAGAGCACACTCAAAACGGAGCAACGGTTCAACACACACCCACTATAAACAATCTGCCAGGAAACATTTTGAAGCCAAAGTAGAGCACGACAATGACATGCTAGACTACTCCATAATTGCAACCAAGAGCAGGGATGGATAGAGCATAACCATATGTTTAAAACATCCTTACTGAAGTATCTCAAAATATGCATGGATCTCTCTGTAGCATCATGTTTACATGGCATCACAATAACAGCAGAACAGGGACTAAAATCAGTAACATCACGAAGCCTAGTTTACATGCTTGTGCTAGTCACCACAGAGATCACAAAAATACATGGTAAGCACCTCTGTAAAGAATACATGGCATAGTTCAAAACACATGTAGACATCAACCTCATAGAATGCACACATCAATCATGGCAAAAATGACAAAAGAGCTCGTTCTGTTAACAGACAGCAGAAAACATTATGAAACACTCTTGCAATGATCATTCAGGCATCAAGATGGACTTAAATGAACATGATGCAATGGAATGAAATGATGTACTCATTGAGACGAACAATTTGACATATTAGACGCACAAAACGGAGCTACGGATGCAGAGTTACGTCATGATGAACAGGGCATGAAAATTACATAGACTGAGGACTTGGACGAAAAGATGGGGGGGAAGTCAACCTCGTGCACGGATTTCGAAGCAGCGAAGGATCTCGCCGGAGATCGGCCGGAGGGAGGCCGGAGGAGGCGGGGAGATGGCCGGGGAGGCGCGGCGGAGGCGGATCCGACCGGTCCCATCCCGGATCCGGCCGGGGGCGCGGCGAACGTGCGCGGCTCCGGCGCCGGCGGAGCTTCATGGCCGGAGCCGGCCACTCATGGCGATGACGGTGGCGGTTGCCCAGGGGCGCGGGGTCGGGCAGCAGCGCGCGAAGCGCGCGTGGAGGCAGCGGGGATTCGAGGCCGGCCCGGCGAGGGACGATGCTGGGCGGCCGGCGCGGCGGTCGCCGGCGAGGCGCGGTCCAACCGGGGCGGCCGGGCGGCGAAGGCGGCGGCGCGGGCCGGCGGCGGAGAGGACGGGCGGGGCGGCGGAGCGCGTCAGGCCGGGCGGCGGCGCGCGTCGGGCCGGGCGGGCCCGACCCGGGCCTCGGCGGGCCGCGGCGGGCGCGGGGAGGAGAGAGGAGGCCGGCTGGCCATGTGGCGCTGCGGCAATGGAGGAGAACGGCGGCGGGGTGATGTGTCGCGTTGTGATTGGTCGGGGTGAGGTGGCGGCTGGCGGGTGGACGCGTCCGGCGCGGAGGCGGATATGTCCGGCGGCGGGGAGGAGTTTGGCTAGGGTTTGGACTTCGGGAATTTCGGGGGAGGCCACATATTTATAGGTAGAGGGAGCTAGGAGTGTCCAAATGAGGAGCGGTTTTCGGCCACGCGATCGTGATCGAACGACCGAGAGCATGGAGGGGAGTTTGCTGGGTTTTGGGCCACTTTGGAGGGGTGTTAGGCTGCAAGACGAAAGGGGCTTTCGGGCTAACTCGGTTAACCGTTGGAGCATCAAACGACCTCCAAATGGCACGAAACTTGACAGGCGGTCTACCAGTGCTATACCAAGGCCGCTTGGTAAAACTCTGTCCATTCCGAGAACGTTTAACACCTGCTTACAACGAGAGGCAAAAAGGGAACTCCGGAGGGCATAGGAGTGCCAGATTGCAAAACGGACAACGGGGAAAATGCTCGGATGCATGAGACGAACACGTATGCTAAATGAAATGCACATGATGGCATGATAAAATGCAACACACAAGCAAATGACATGGCAACAACGGCGAATAACTGGCAGACACCTGGCGCATCGGATCCGGGGCGTTACAACACTCCTCCACTAACAAGAGATCTCGTCCCGAGATCTTAGGACCGAGACGGAAGGGAAAAAGGGATGAGGTGAAACAAGAACTCAAGAGAAGCAACAAAGAATCGAGAGCACTCGAGAAGAAGAGAGGAACGACGAGAATGACGAGAATCAAAAGCTCACGGAATCAGATAGACTATGAAACCACTCCGGTTAGAACAAGATAAGAAACGAATAAGACTGAAAGGATTTAGGCAGCACTCTGGCTGGACATGGAAAGAATAGAACATGAACTTTAGAGGATGGAATGATACTTGATGAAGACATGACACAAAACCTCCGAAAAGAATTAAAAGAATTGAATGAAAAGAACGGAGAATAAAATCACAACTTGTGCCACAAATGAAATAGAAAGCAACCTTAGAAGAAAAGATTGAATGGAGTTGTTGAGAAAATTCAACAACGAAAGAATAAGCTTGTTGTGGTCTTATGGAAAACATCTCAGAAATTATGAGGTGATAACCAGCCGCAAACGAAAATGATTGAATAGCTGAGAAGAACGAAGGAATGCAAAACTCCACTTCAAAAGAATATGGAGAATTAATTGCACTTTAAGATGCAAGAAGAAAAGATACTTGAACTCCACCAACAAAACTTGATGAAAAACTTGAAGAATGAATTAAATCGTGAAGAACCACCATGAAGAACTCCGGTAACAAAATGGATGACGAGATAAAATGAAGGATGAAAGAATAAGATGAGCATTGCGATGATTTAGATGGAGGTTCCGACGAGATGGCCGAGGAAATTTGAACTCCGGAAAAGAAAAGATGAAAACACTTGGAACTAGAATTTATTCATCAAGAACAAACTCCGAAGAAAAGGATTAATCACTTGGAGGAAATAAGAATAAGATTTATTGTATGCTTATCCTTCATCAAATTAAATTGATGACAAGCAATGGATTTTTGCATCCTACTTATTCTTGTTGAAAAAGGATTGAGAAGGGATAGCACAAAACTTGAGAAAGTCTTCATGAACCATCGGTAGGATTCGAAAGAACGAATGAATAAAAATGATAACAAAGGAAAAAGGATCTGAAAGAACCACCGTAAGAATTTGAAAATGACTAATGAACGAGGATGAATCACCGGGAGAATTAGAAGAACAAATATGCTAGAGGGGATTTATATGCAAAGAACAAAGAGACAACGAGCTGATAAAGAAGACTTGACAGATACGCCGGGATAATTATAGAACGGTAGCTGAAATGTGAGAACGAAGAATTCTTCGGCAACGATGGCCTCCGGTGAAAAGAAACAGAAAAACAACTTCTAACATACTCCGGATGGGTAAGAAAAGAATATCTGACGAACGGAATAATTCGAGACTGATAACAAGAAGCTAGAACCACGAATCTTCAGGAGAACAGACAAGATTGAGAGGAAAAACTCTTCTGCGATCTTCAAATGATGACGAGAAACACCACCAAAATTACTGAGAAACTCCGGGATAATGAAAAGTGAGAGAGGTTGAGCCAACAATGAAAAGAATTTGAACGCGATCTTGGAGAAGACATGTGACTGATGGGATCCATTTTTACGTCACGCTTACAAAGGATTTGAGAATAACTCCGGGAGAATTAGAAGAGTCAGGTAAGATCCTGGGAAAAGACCTGTGGGTTAGGGCCCACTAAAGAGATAACACCGTTGAAAAGGATTGTTGAACAGAAAAATGATGCACCAGAACAGTTGAAATATTTGGATGAGGTGACAACCTTGAATTAATTAGAACACAGACGAATCTCCTGAGATGTATTGAGCACTCCGGAAGGATAAACTGGCGAGAGGTGAACGAGCAAGGAAAACACTTGAGCCGAGGGAAAGGATATGATCTACCGAAAACTTGAATTGAATCCACCAAAAAGAAAAGAGATGAAGAATGTCCACCGAGACGAGAATTCTCCGGTTGAAATAATTTACGAAAGACTGAAGAGGTTCCACACGAATGAGATAGATGGTCGAAAGAGACTCGGACTCCGGGAAGAGAAAGGGTGGGAGGGCGGGAAAACAAAGGCAACTTGGAAGGGGAAACCGACGAATATCTTGAAGAGAAAACACCGGTTCAAAGAAAGCAAAGACTTCCCACAAGTAGGATAGATACTCGATTACGGACTCCGGTTCCGAGAAGAAGAAGGGGTGGGCGGGTGGGAAAAGAAAACAACTGAGGATTGAACTCAAAGATGAAGAGGCTCGAGTCGACTTGACGAGAAATGCACCGGATGAAAAGAGCTGAGAACCAACTATCGGAAACCCAACTGCGTGAACCTAAAGAAAATTTTGAAGGGGAAGAGAAGTAATTCAAAACACCTACGTCAAGATTCCTTACCAGAGCGACGAAGGGGCTGAGGAGTAAAAAGAATTCTACTCTCCGATATATATAATCCTAAGACTCAAAAATAGTTTTCTTCTAGACTCAACAACGGCCAAACTACACGATCAATCAAGGGGGCTCCTAAGGTCGGTCGAGGCTCTGATACCAACTTGTCACGCCCAATATGCGACCCTATCCAAAAGGAACTCGAAGGTCCCACGAAGGATAGACCCGCATATTGAATGCTTTTGCAAGGTGGATATCATTACATCAACATTACATAATAGATGGGGATACATACAAGAGGCAAACAATGCCACATGAATACAACATCACAATACATCTGAGCACCATCCGACTACGGATGAAACACAAACAGAAACTCAAACGACATCCACTCTGCTAGCCCAGGCTGCCGACCTGGAACCTATCCCCTGATCGAAGAAGCAGAAGAAGAACTCAACGCAAGCAAGCATCGCTCTCGCGTCATGATCATCGCATAACCTGTACCTGCAACTGTTGTTGTAGTAATCTGTGAGCCACGAGGACTCAGCAATCCCATTACCATGGGTATCAAGACTAGCAAAGCTTAATGGGTAAGGAAGAGGTAAAGTGGTGAGGTTGCAGCAGCGACTAAGCATATATGGTGGCTAACATACGCAAATAAGAGAGAGAAGAGAGCAAGCAGAACGGTCGTGAAACTAGAAATGATCAAGAAGTGATCCTGAACTCCTACTTACGTCAAACATAACACAAAGACCGTGTTCACTTCCCGCACTCCGCCGAGAAGGGACCATCGCGGCTACACACGCGGTTGATGCATTTTAGTTCGGATCTGGTGTCAAGTTATCTACAACCGAACATTAACAAATTCCCATCTGCCTATAACCGCAGGCATGGCTTTCGAAAGATTATACCCTGCAGGGGTGTCCCAACTTAGCCCATGATAAGCTCTCGCGATCAACGAAGGATATACCTTCTCCCAGGAAGACCCGATCAGACTCGGAGTCCCAGTTTACAAGACATTTCGACAATGGTAAAACAAGACCAGCAAAGCCGCCCGATGCACCGACAAATCCCGATAGGAGCTGCACATATCTCGTTCTCAGGGCAACACCGGATGAGACTAGCTACAAGTAAAACCAACCCTCAAGTTGCCCCGAGGTGGCCCCGCAGGCAGCTCAGTTCGGACCAACACTTAGACAAGCACTGGCCCAGGGGGGCTAAAATAAAGATGACCCTCGGGTTGGCCGACCCAAGGGAAGGGTATAGGTGGTGGTGAGGCAAATGGTAAAACCAAGGTTGGGCCTTGCTGGAGGAGTTTTATTCAAAGCGAACTGTCAAGGGGGTCCCATAAATCACCCGACCGCGTAAGGAACGCAAAATCCGGGAACATGACACCGGTATGACGGAAACTAGGGCGGCAAGAGTGGAACAAAACACCAGGCAAAAGGCCGAGTCTTCCACCCTTTACCAAGTATATAGATGCATTAATAATATAAGAGATATTGTGATATCCCAACCAAAATCCTGTCCACCATGGAGAAATCTTCAACTTCACCTGCAACTAACAACGCTATAAGAGGGGCTGAGCAAAGCGGTAACATAGCCAAGCAACGGTTTGCATAGGAAAGGTGTCAAAGGTTAGAGGTTCATGGCAATATGGGAGGCTTGATAAACAGGTGATAGGTAGCGCAGCATAGCGATAGAACAAAGCAACTAGCATAGCAATGATAGTAGTGAGATCCAGGGTAGCGGTCATCTTGCCTGAAATTCCGCAAGGAAGAAGAACGAGTCCATGAAGAAGATGAAGCCACGAAGACGAACCAAGCGTAGACGAACGAATCCTCACGATCGCAACGAAACGAGGACTATCGAGAAGAAGAACACAACATGGTAAACACACCACACATATACAAGACATGGTGCACAACAAGCATGATGCATGACAAAGCTACATGAAGCTACCCATGGCAAGAGATGATGCAAACAAGAGCAACACATCAAGGCAAGTTTAAATGAGGCCGGGAACAACATATAACAATTCCGGTAAGTCCTCGTATGCATATTTCGAAATTGGTCCAGATCTGAATAAACCTTATGTTCAAGTTGTTAAACAGCAAGTTAAGATGCACCAAGATGATCTACACGAGATTCTAGTCAAGTTACATATAAAGTTTATTTAGTTCGGAGCTACGGCCTAGAAGATATGAGCAAAACAAGTTAAACATGGCATTGATGCAAAATGCATACAAACATCAAGCAAACATCTCAAAACAAGGATGCAATATGATAATATGAAGCTACATGCAAAATCAAGCAAGTTTCATATAGAGCACACTCAAAACGGAGCAACGGTTCAACACACACCCACTATACAAGTTATAGCAACAATCTGTCCAAAACAGCAACTAGGCATATTGCAAGCATTAAAAACATGCTACAGCATCTCAACATGAAAAAAAAAGACATGGGCATGATGTACAGGTAAAGCATAACAAAACATGAACACTGAGCTATCTCCATAAATCACTAGAACATGCTCAAACACACATGGTAAGATTGCAAGTTATAACAATTTCAGACTTTGCAAAAAATAACATCAGGTTGCAATGTTTAGAGCTATCAAACAACGTGTTACAGGAACTTATCATGGCAAACAAAGGCATGTCATGAATCTACTAATTTCATAGAACAAAAGACCCTTACTGACCATAAGCCAAAAAGGACCAGAAGATATGATGGCACCCATGTAAACATGGCAAGTTATAATACAGATTCAAACATGGCAGAAACAGAATTATGAAGGCATGTAGATGAGCTTGTGCAACTCAGTACAGAGCATTATATAGCATGGCAAGGCAACCAACAGTAAGAAGGCATGTTTGTGAAGCTAAGCATTGAAAGATCAAGTCCATAGGGTGCAAGGATCAACTACAACAACCTTGGCAAAATTGAATAACATGTAAACAATCGGCCAGGAAACATTTTGAAGCAAAAGTAGAGCATGAAAATGACATGCTAGACTACTCCATAATTTCAACAAAGGGCAGGGATGGATAGAGCATAACCATATATTCAGAACATCCTTACTGAAATATCTCAAAATATGCATGGATCTCTCTGTAGCATCATGTTTACATGGCATCACAATAACAGCAGAACAGGGACTAAAATCAGTAACATCACGAAGCCTAGTTTACATGCTTGTGCTAGTCACCACAGAGATCACAAAAATACATGGTACGCACCTCTGTAAAGAAGACATGGCATAGTTCAAAACACATGTAGACATCAACCTCATAGGATGCACACATCAATCATGGCAAAAATGACAAAAGAGCTCGTTCTGTTAACAGACAGCAGAAAACATTATGAAGCACTCTTGCAACGATGATTCAGGCATCAAGATGGACTCAAATAAACATGATGCAATGGAATAAAATGATGTACTCGTTGAGATGAACAATTTGACATATTAGACGCACAAAATGGAGCTACGGATGCAGAGTTACGGCATGATGAACAGGGCATGAAAATTACACAGACTGGGGACTTGGACGAAAACGGAGGGGGGGAAGTCAACCTCGTGCACGGATTTCGAAGCAGTGACGGATCTCGCCGGAGATCAGCCGGAGGGAGGCCGGAGGAGGCGGGGAGATGGCCGTGGAGGCGCGGCGGAGGCGGATCCGGCCGGTCCCATCCCGGATCCGGTCGGGGGCGCGGCGAACGGGCGCGGCTCCGGCGCCGGCGGAGCTTCGTGGCTGGAGCCGGCCACTCATGGCGACGACGGCGGCGATTGCCCAAGGGCGCGGGGTCGGGCAGCGGCGCGCGAAGCGCGCGCGGAGGCGGCGGGGATTCGGGGCCGGCCGGGCGAGGGACGCGGCCGGGCGGCCGGCGCGGCGGTCGCCGGCGAGGCGCGGTCCGACCGGGGCAGCCGGGCGGCGAAGGCGGCGGCGCGGGACGGCGGCGGAGAGGACGGGCGGGGCGGCGGAGCACGTTGGGCCGGGCGGCGGAGCGCGTCGGGCCGGGCGGGCCCGACCCGGGCCTCGGCGGACCGCGGCGGGCGCGGGGAGGAGAGAGGAGGCCGGCTGACCACGTGGCGCTGCGGCAATGGAGGAGAACGGCAGCGGGGTGATGTGTCGCGTTGTGATTGGTCAGGGTGAGGTGGCGGCTGGCGGGTGGACGCGTCCGGCGCGGAGGCGGACATGTCCGGCGGCGGGGAGGAGTTTGGCTAGGGTTTGGACTGCGGGAATTTCGGGGGAGGCCACATATTTATAGGTAGAAGGAGCTAGGAGTGTTCAAATGAGGAGCGGTTTTCGGCCACGCGATCGTGATCGAACGACCGAGAGCATGGAGGGGAGTTTGCTGGGTTTTGGGCCACTTTGGAGGGGTGTTGGGCTGCAAGACGAAAGGGGCTTTCGGGCTAACTCGGTTAACCGTTGGAGCATCAAACGACCTCCAAATGGCACGAAACTTGACAGGCGGTCTACCGGTGCTATACCAAGGCCGCTTGGCAAGACAGAGTCCATTCCGAGAACGTTTAACAGCCGCTTACAATGAGAGGCAAAAAGGGAACTCCGGAGGGCATAGGAGTGCCGGATTGCAAAACGGACAACGGGGAAAATGCTCGAATGCATGAGACGAACACGTATGCTAAATGAAATGTACATGATGGCATGATAAAATGTAACACGCCAGCAAATGACATGGCAACAACGGCGAATAACTGGCAGACACCTGGCGCATCAGATCCGGGGCGTTACATGGAGGCAGATTCGATGGGCCGAGCGGTACGAGAACCCGGGGGACGGGCGCGGACTGAGAGGAGGATCGGGGAACAGATGGGACAGGCGCAGGCCGTGTGGTGGGATTAGTGGGAGCCGGATGAGGAGGGCGCGGCAGGCGAGGGGGATGCGCGTGGGGATCTGTGCGAGCCGATGGGAGAGGAGCCGGTGGACGCGGTCGGGGTAGTGGGGGTGCAGGGCTCATCTCCAGATGGGGCGCGGCGAGGAGACTGGTTGGGCGGGGATCCCGAGGGTGCAGGTGGGGCTGCTAGATCCAAGGGATTCGGTGGGGGCGGGGCGGGGGATCCGGTGTGGACGTGCCACATGCATGGCAAGGATCCGGTGTGGACGTGCCACAGGAAGGGCGAGGGGTGGGCGGTGTGTATGGGAATTGGGTCTCCTCGAAAGTGACATGGCGTGAGACGATGACGTGGTGTGAATCTAAGTCAAAACACATGTAGCCTTTGTGCTCTAGAGGGTAGCCAAGAGAAACACAGCAAAAGGAGCGAGGGGACAGCTTGTGTGGCATGGTGGCGTAGGTGTTTGGGAAGCACAAGCACCCGAAAACGCGAAGATGGTCCTAGGTGGGGTGGGTGCCGTGGAGTAGAAAGTGTGGGGTGGTGTTGTTAATGGCACGAGATGGTCGTCTGTTCAGAAGGTATGTGGCCGTATGTAGTGCTTCGACCCAAAAGGGAGGGGGAAGGTTTGCTTGGAGTAAGAGAGTGTGCACGATGTCATTGGTGGTGCATAGGAGGCGTTCGGCCTTGCCGTTCTGAGGGGACGTGTGTGGTCAGGAGAAGCGATAAGAAATGTCGTTGGAGGAGAAGAAGGCTCATAGGGATGTGTTAATGAATTCGCCGCCATTGTCACACTGCATGGCTTTGATGACGACGTTATATTGAGTGTGGACAAACGTGAAGAAGCATTGGAGGATGGATGACGTGTCGGATTTGTTGCGCATAGGAAACGTCCATGAGTAATGTGTAAAGTCGTCGAGAATGACCAAGTAATATTGGAAGCCAGAAAAGCTAATAACAGGAGATGTCCATAAATAGCAATGCATGAAATCAAATGGTGCATAAGTCTTACTAAAGGAAGAGGGGAAGGGAAGACGGGGCTGGCGGCCAAGTTGGCATGCATTACATGGAGTATGAGCAACCTTATTACAATCACTAAATCTTTGGCTATGGTAGAAAGAGAGTGCGCTCTAGGGTGGCCGAGGCGACGGTGCCACAAGTCTGGTGGACAGACGGTGAAGAGTGCATGCGCCCGAGCGGCGGTGGTGCCAACAAATGGGTAGAGGTCGCCATTGCTAACAGAGATCATGAGCACCTTCCGAGTGCGAAGATCCTTCACAAGAAAACCACAAGGAAAGAATTCAATGGAGCAAGCATTGTCTTTTGTAAAATGCCGAACAAAAATTAAACTAGTAACGACATTAGGAGAAACAAGAATATCAGTAAGGCGGAAGTCGTGAGGGGGAAGGGTTGTGGAGCTAGAGCCGGTGATGGGAAGATGTTGCCCATTGCCAACAAGAATACTAGATGGGAGATGCTGCTTTAAAGAAGAACTTGACGAGGTGAGAGTACCTGAGTTGCCTGTTATGTGTGATGAAGCACCGATGTCGAGGTACCACTCAAGCGCGGGAGGAGCGAGGTAGCCACTGTTGCTGTAGGCGGCGTTGAGCATCGCGAGATGATCCCACGGCGGAGGCGCGGCCGGGTAGTACGAGGCCGGTGGTGTGGGCGGCGGCGGGTAGGCCGGCGCATGAGAGCCAGGGCGGGACCCGAGCACACCGGCGGCGTTAGGGGAACCCAGCCAGAGCGCGGAGACGGGATCGCCATCCCGTACGGCGTAAAGTAGCCAGTGTACGGGGCGAGTGGGGCCGGCTGATGCTGGCCACGGCCCCCGTTGTCGTGGCGGCCAAGCCCACGGCCGCGGTCGCGCCCACGTCCACGGTCACCACCGTCGCCATAGCGGTCACCGCACCTGCGTCCAGGAGCGGGAGTCGACGGAGAGGGAGCGCCCGGAGCGCGGTCGGTGGGGCGATCGTTACTCGGACGGCCACCGCCGCTAGAGCTGCCGCCCAAAGGGCCACTGCCAGGCAGAGCAAAGGCGGAGGCGCTCTTCGCAGACGCGCGCTGCGCCTGGGACTCCTCAGCCAGGATGACGCGGGAGAGGACGGTGTCGAAAGGAAGTCCTTGATCGCCGAGGACGACGCGGATGGTGTCGAGCCGCTTGTCCAGGCCATGGAGAAATTGGGTGGTGCGATCCACCTCGGTGACAGCATGGTTTATGTCGGCGAGAGCATCGGTGAGGAGCTTCATGCGGCGGGCATAGTCAAACACAGAAAGATCGCCCTGCTTGAGATTGCGATATTGGCGATTGAGGATCATGAACCGCGCATCGCGATTGGCAAGTAAGAAGGCCCGAATCTTGTGCCAGAGGGCGTATGTGGTGGTGGCGCCGACGACATGGTCGCACATGACATCGGAGAGAGTGGCATAGATCCAGAGAGCGATGTGGCCGTCAAGCTCGAGATATTGGGAGGTGGCGTTGGGTGGTAATGGATGCGCGATGAGGTAGGTGATGCCGTAGCGGACGAGAACCATGAGGAAGAATGTCTTCCACTTGTGGTAGTTGTGGTCGGCGGGGTTGAGGAGAAATTTGATGTGGTTTGTGATGTGGTCGCGGTAGATGGGATCAGTGGGAGCGGGGGCAGGAGGGGTTGGAGGGAGAGGCGTGCCGGGGGAGAAGATGGGGGCGAATTGGGAACCGCTGAAGAGAGAGGTGTTGGTGCCGAAGACGAACGGAGGTGAGGTCGCCGCCGTGGTGGCCGGGGCAGTGGGCGCGTTCGGCGCCGAGGAGGAGAGAGAGCCCGGTGAAGTGGTGGCGGAGGAGGAGGACTCGGTGGCCATGGGGCACCTGGTGTCTGATACCAAGTTGGACAGATTATCCCTGGTTCCTTGCATTGATTAACTCACAATGTACAACTTATACACGAGAGAGAGAGGGGCGTGCCCGAGAGAGTCGGCACGCAGGCCTTGGGTATGGTTACAGATCCTATAATCTAGGGAGTGTACAAGAGTTACAAATACAGTACAAATACACTCTAACAGAAACAATGGCGCTACAACGTGTGGTGGCACCCGTCAGGAAGGCTCTCCAAAGGCCTTTTCCAGTCAGATGTTTGTCCGTTATCCAGAGAACCAATGCTTCGACGGTTCATCGCTCGCCGGTGGGGCTCGTCACTGTTGATATCAAGGAGTTAGCGCCGTTCTTCTTGCCCGTTCGCTTTAGTCATATAAATCCTTAATCGAATGTCGCAGCATATATTCTAGCTAGATCATCCGAGTTCGAATCCTCTAGTGACTCTATTTTTCATGTAATTCTGGATTATATTCGGGAGGCACTCTCTCTTGATTATTGTTGATCAATAAAGCACAATATTCCTTCAAGAAAAGAAAAGGATACCGCAGGCAGGCTACACGCACCATGGATATCATTTCTTTTCACTTTTTCGGCGGAAGAGCATGTCTCGAGCACGCAGGCCACACTGGTTGTTGCCTTCTTGTCGATGACCCGGCCAGCAGGAGTTCGTACTTCAACGATGGGGGGCAGTACAACAAGTACTCATCCTGCTGCTTTACAATCAGGCACATCGCTAAAAGGAAAATTAACAGATCACTCGGCCGTCAGACATTTGACAGCACGACGGCGTGGGTTCTCAGAGCATCTGCAGCCGGACATCTTAAATACGTGAAATGTCCGGGTACGTTGTCCTGTCACTGACCGATCATAAAAAACCAGCCCAACCGGAGCTCTCAAACCGCGGACGCCTATAGCAACGCCGGCGATCGAAAGGGCAAAGGGTCGATGAGGAAGTGGTGAAGCTCGGCCCTCTCCTTTATATAATCCAGTTCTACTATGTGGTTAGAATGTGCTGGATCGTTGAACTGTGTGAATTATGCCCATTTGATGATCTTTTGGTGATGTTTATGTGAATTATGTTCGTTTAGTATCGGTGAATATGTCAGTTTTCTGTCTTTTTTGATCGTTTGGTGATCTACATATTACATTGCATAAATTTATGTGGGTATGAGATACGCGAGCATAAAGACGCGGGTTTAAGAAGTATCTGATCACTGTCCACGGACTCGTCCGTCCGTTCCTTTTGCCGTGGCCGACGAGCTGCCTCTGGGGTAAGTTTGGTTAGCATCTACACCACTATATCTATATGCCTGGCCTGGGTGGTGCCTGGAGTTGGCCTGATACTTGTTTGGTTTGTGTCGTGAGAAAAAAACTGCTTGCCTGGCCTGGCTACCACACCCGTATGATTAGCCTGGTGAGGATAAATAGAATACGATGCTTAGCCTAGACAAGATTATTAGCCTGGACCAGGCGTTCGGTTTCTCGTGCCTGGATGTGCTGCCTGCTAGCCTGGCAGATAAGATAAGGGAGCTACAGTTTGCTTTCTAAATAAAATATTCTTCTAATCACTAGATGGCAGAGTAGCAGGCCAGGGTACGAAGCAAAAAACTTGAACTTTCCAGGCATAGATCAGGCAGCAAAAAAGTTCAGGCATGGAGCCCAGGGTGGCAACCAAACTAGCCCCTAGTCTCCGGCCAGGCCATGTGTGGCGATCTCGAGGTCCCCCGCTTCCCCTACACACAGGCTAGGCATGCGCCTCTCACCCCGATTGATTCGATCGACTTCGGAATCGGAAGAGAGATCCTGCCTGCCCTGCCCCTAGGGTGGAAAGCTCGTGCTTCCCGACACGAGCTCGACCGGCAAATTCTTCTGTTCGTAAGCACCGGGACCATGCATGGAATTGTTGCAAGTTTTGGTCGCGCAAAGAGGTATGGAGTTCGACCAGCCCGGGGGATCATGCCACTAATTGATCCGCAGGGACCCTCTGCGTATGTACACGCTCGCCAGACTAATCTCACCTAGTACTCTACGCGTGTTCAACACAGACACGCACGCCCTTGTTGTGTAAGTCTATTCACATGTTGAGGGTGTGAACTAAGTGCACTAGAACATCTGAACATGCACCCAAAAGCAACACTCTTCTCATGACCTACTGTCCACGGCTAGTGGCATCTTTCTCTGTATACTTTTAAATAGAAGGTTGATGCCACCACGAAAACTGCAAGCAAAGATACAGTTAGGGCAGCTCCAAAGCGGATCCTCAAACATCCTGCAACTGTCCGGACTGCACGATCCGGACGTTTAGCCATCTAACGCAGCCATGTATTGGTCTGCCGACTAGTCCGGACGGACTTTTCCCGCAAACCCGAGACAAAGTCGGAGGGCTTTGCGGGAGTCCGGACAACAACCATGTAGGACTCCGACATCCCCGGCCTACACAAAACCCCACCAAACTCCTCTCGGACCCTACGCCTTCATCCTCTCATTTTCTCTCCTTCCATTTTTCCCTTACCATCGCCGCTGCTCCACAACCCTGACCGCTTCGCCAGACCCCTATCGCAACTCGACGAGTCCATCACCTCCAATGGTACGCCCCGATCTCCACGCTGCTTCTCCTCCACAATTGTTCTGCACCTCTCCTCCTACCGCCGCACAGGTACCATACGCTCCTACCATACTCAGCATGCCCGACAACTGTTCAGTGAAATGCCTGTGCTAAAAATGTTGTCCCTTCTTCTTTGAAGCAATGGATTCAGATATTGAGTACATATATGAGCACTATATTGAGTCGTTTGACAGCTCGTCCGTCGAGGAGAACTACACGGATGAGACGGCGATGATGCAAGCGGTCCTTGCAGACGTGGAGCATGCGGAAGAGCATGTTCTCAATTTCAAGGGATTGATCAGGGTCATCAAGTGCTCAACCCCAATAGGGCGCGCATCCATTTGACATTGATGGCCGACTACTTTGCCCTGATGCCCTCTTCGCTGACAATTTCCGCCGACGCTTCTGGATGCACACAAATGTCCTTGATCGTCTCTATCATGGCGCCAGGTACTTTAATGGCTATTTCATATTGGAGAAGGACGTCATGGGAAGGATTGGGTTCTCCGATTACCAGAAGTGCACGGCTGCACTGCATGCTTGCATATGGCACGACCGTTGATTCGTGAGACGAGTACCACCGGATGTCTGAGAGCACATGCGGAAATGCCATGGTCAGGTTTGCAACTGTCGTGGTTGAGGTATTTGAACATCAATACTTGAGAGAACCAACCGTCGCAGACACCAAGAGGCTCTTGGCAATCTCAAAAGCAAGTGGGTGGCCACGTTTGCTTGGATCTCTTGACTGCGTGCATTGGAAATGCAAGTACTTCCCAAAAGCTTTACAAGGGTAACATGATCGTGGAGTGTGAGGGTGAGGATGTTGCCGCAAGTCTTGAATTTGATAACATGGGTGATCCTATCGAAGTTCGAGGCCAGAATCTGGCTACATTTGAAGAGTTTGTCCAAATGCATCAACAAATTCAGCATCGAGCAACGGAAGGAAGATCTGCTTGAGCATCTGTGGGCGGTCAAAGAGGACAATAATGTTGGAGTGTAATAGTTGAACTTATGTAGATTAGAATTACTGTTGCATTTGAACATTTGAAATGTTCTAGCTATATATGCGGCTACTTGACCATGCAGACTTAAAAAATCTCTTTGTCTGCTTTTTTTAACGTTTTCTGTTTTCGTATAGAAATATTTGAAAAATGTTGAACAAATTTAGAAAAATGTTAATCAAGCATTTTGCAAAAATGTTAAACAAGTATTTAAAAAGGTTGAATAAGTATTTGGAAAAATGTTAATCAACGTTCATCAAGCATTCAGAAAATGTCGAATGTGTATAGGAAAATTATTGATCATATATTAAATAAAGGATGATTTTTTTATCATGTATATAAACATGTTAATTAAGAATTTGATAAAAAAATAGTGTACAAGTATTTGAAAAATGTTAATCAAGTATTTCAGAAATGTTAAATGTGTAAAGAAAAAATATTGACCATGTATTAAAAAGTAACAAAAACATTTGATCTTGTATATAAAAAATGCTAATCACGTTTTTGAAAAAATTATGAACACGTATTTGAATAATGTTAATCAAGAATTTGGAAAAAAAATAAATCTGTATAGAGAAAATGTTGACCATGTATTCAAGAAATGTTTAAGAACAACCTGAAAACTGTTAATCAAGAATTTTAGAAAATGCATATAAAAATGTAAACCATGTATTCGAGAAAAGTTAATATGGTATATGAAAAAAATGTTAATCAAGCATTTGAATTATTTTTTAGAATGTGTATAGAAACAATGTTGAACATATATTAAAAATGTTGATGTATTTTATAAATGTCAAACCTGTATTCGAAAAATGTTGTGGGCATATAGAAAAAATGTAGAAAGTTAAAACTGAAAAATAAACATAAAATAAACCAAAGTATGAAGAAAATGGAAAATAAAATTCAAATAAAAATGAAAAAAGAGTGAAATGGAGAAGAAAAAGGGAAATAACAAAATAAAACAAATAAAATAAAATAAAACCTTGAAAAACTTGAAAAAGAAAAATAAAACGATGGAGAAATCGGCTCTTTTACGTTAAAGGATGCCGTGCCCTACATTTCATCACGAACCAGACCCTTTGGTTGTGGCTAGTGTCGCACTCTTATGCAGGAGACCTGTGTTAGAACCCTGGTTCTGCTGGCCTTTTCTTCATCTTTTCTTTTATTAAGTAGGCCGGCCCAGTTGTTATAGTAGATCAAAAAATGCTTCAGCTAGAGCTGCTACCGTCTGTCTCGCTTAATGCGAGACATAGCTCCTGATGCTATTTCCAGCCTCAGTCTCTGAAGATGGTAGGAATACATACACGGGCTGCTTAGTTTTAGAGTTTTTACTAGTACCAGGTAGAAAAAAAATTGTCTCAAAAAAAAGGTAGAAAAAAATCACAATTTCGGCAACCCCATTGATCCGCCATTGTTTCTCCGGTAGTGCTAATTTTGACGTCAGGCCATGAATGTCCCACAAGTCGCCAAGTCAAACAATCAGATCCTGCTCAGCGTGCACCGGAATCCTGCTCAGCGAATTTCGGGGGATTTGATGATAACCCCCCCAGTTCATGTCACTTTGATCATAACCCCCCCTTTGTGTCACTGACATGTGGGACCACATGTCAGTGACACAAGGGGGGGTTATGATCAAAGTGACATGAACTGGAGGGTTATCATCAATTATTCCGCGAATTTCAGGGCGTGGTGGTGAACTTGTGTGGCGATCTATCGAGCACGTCCCCCGTGGCTGGTTTGCAAGGATGACTTGCTAGAGAGAAAAAACGTGGTCCTGCCCAGTGGTCCTGAGTCGATCTTTAAGATCCTCCTTGTTGAAATATGCATCCCACAGGCGGCCAAAGTTTTATCATGGCACGCAGATCTGCGAGAATTGAAGGACGAGAGCTACCACTCCTACCATGCATTGAATTGACGCATTTCTACTTTACTACCGGAGAAGCGATCGTCCCTTTGCTTGGTGATGGATTTAGAAACCAGTCTGTTCAAGCGGGGATATCGTGACGGCGACGGCATCCTTGTGGTGGACTTGTGTCCTCGGGCTCCGCCGTTGCGACGACGTCTGCTCCAGCATCGGCGTGGAGCTTGGGAGGTAATTCGGGAGCAAATGCAGATTGTGATCTGCATCGACGACATCTGGAAGACAGAACATGTGTTGGGTTCGTGGTTGATGGATGGCAGGTATGGTTTCCTACTTCGGCGTCTTAGTCGTTGTGGGGTCTCAGATCTGGAGTTTGATAGCGTGTCCGGGGTGTTCCCCCGGTCAGATTCGTTCAACGGCAATGGCTTCATCTTTGGTGAGCCACCTTGGAGGTCCGCAAAGCTGCATATCAGCGATGGAGCCGCGTCGAGCTCGGGTGAGGAGGTGATCCGTCCTTTTTTTCTTTGATGGCTGCTGTGGTGGTGCCGAAGGCAAGTGACGGACGTCGGTGTCAAGCTTAGCAATGTTCTACTATCTTTTCAATTTTGTCATGTCGGTCTTTACGTGACTTGTAATTTGATCTTTATGATATGAATGAGACACGTATTACCATGCAAAAAAAAAAAAGACCGGACAAAGACGGGCACCGTCCAGATGGTCAAACGAAGAGAGCATCTCCTCCTCCGTTTCCGTTTCAGAGCAGAGATAAGATGGGTCCGTCGATCCGTCATGATCGTCATGATCGGATCGCGATAGCTGCCTGCTAGGCGTCGATCGGTCATGATCGTGAAGATCGCGTCTTTTCGGCGTATCTATCCATCCATCGGATCGAATAGCTGCCGGCATTGTGTTTCGCGTGCGTGCATGGGCGGTCAGGTCAGGTCACGTCTGCGTGTGTGATCTTGTTCGCCGCGGGTTGGTTGGTTTCAATGCGGTCTGCCGTTCGAGGCTGGATGGTTAGTTTGTGTAGATGGGATTCGATGCGTCCGCCGAAGCACATCTTTTCACAATGCTTTTACGGAAGCACCATCATCGACCCATCAAAAGAGAGAGGTCAATTGACATTCCAAATGAAAAAAGATGGTTCATACAAGAAGGCACATGTCCGCAACGATACTACGACCTGCCGATTCTAATTTATAGGAAAGACTTCATCTGGACTATCTTTGTCACCTACTCTAGTATGGAGTTTTCATGGATGCTAAAACAAAGACAGTTTCCATGTGCATCAGCTCGAAGCAGAGCGGTCCCGTCTAGCGCCGGCCGGCGACGGGACGGGCAGCCGTGGCCCGTGGGGACGCAAGCAAGGGAAAAAGCGAGGCGATGATCACCACTCGCAGCGTGTGGTCTCGCTCACTCTGTCAGCCTAGTATCGTAGAGGGAGAAAAGAAGAGACCGACCCGCACCGGCGGCAGCCCAGCAGCCAGCAGGGCCGAAAGAAAGAGAGACCCATCTTGACCGGACCACGTCGAGTCGCTCGCCTACACATGCAGAGGGGCCGGGAAGACACAAAGTATACGTACGTGTGGGGGCGTGTACACGAGGCGATGATCACCGCAAACAAAAACACAAACGGACCATGGATGTTCATGCCGCGCGCCGTCATTCTTCCTGCATTGATCCTGCTAAGTACTAAGTTTCAACTTCATTCCGTTTCAGGTTTTTTCCGCAGAAGGGCAATCCTCGAGTTCCCCATACGCACGCAGACCACAATGGTTGTCGATGACCCGGCCAGCAGTTCCTTCTTCAGCCACGGGGGCAGAACCACAAGGTACTGTTCCTGCTGCTTTACGAGCAGACACCGCTAAAAGGAAAACGAACACATCTCTCAGCCGTCAGACAGGTGACAGCACGACGGCGTGGGTTCTCATTCCCTCTTGCCGTCGCCGACGCCGCTGCCTCTAGTGGAGTCTCCGGCCAGGCCATGTGTGCCGATCCCGCGGTCTCCCGCTTCCCCTGCACACAGGCTGGGCGTGCCCCTTTCACCCCGGTCGACACGATCGTCGTCGCCTGCCCTGCCCCCGGAGTGGAAAGCGCATGCTTCTCGACACGAGCTCGACCGGCAAATTCTTCTCTTCCTCGAAAAGCACCCGAAGTCCCGAACAGTGTTGCAGTTTAGTCGCGCAAAGATGGATGGAACCGCAATGAGTCGTGCATCCTCCTCCAAGCGCAGAACGCAAAGATACAGGCCTAGTTGATCAGGCTGATGGGCCATGCCAGTAGTTTTTTTTCCATGGTAATATGTGTCTCATTCATATCACAAAGAATAAAGTACAAGTCACGTAAAGACTGACATGACAAAACTGAAAAGATAACAGAACATTTCTGAGCTTGACACCAACGCCCGTCACATGCCTCCGACACCACCACAGCAGCCACCGAAAAAAAGAATGACGAATCACCTCCCGACCCGAGCTCGACGCGGCTCCATCGCTGATATGCAGCTTTACGGACCTCCAAGGTAGCTCACCAAAAGTGAAACCGTTACCGTTGAACGAATCAGACCGTGGCAACACCCCGGACATGCCATCGAACTCCAGATCTGGCAACCCACCACGACTAAAACGCCGAAGGAGGAAACCATATCTGCCATCCACCAACCACGAGCCCAGCACATGCTCCGTCTTCCAGATGTCGTCGATGCAAACCATAATCTGCATCCGCTCCTGGACTACTTCCCAAGCTTCGCGCCGATGCTGGAGCAAACGCCGTCGCAACGGCGGAGCCCGAGGACACAGGTCCACCACGAGGATGCCGCCGTCGCCACGCCATCCTTGCTTGAACAGACTGGTTTCTAAATCCATCCCCAACCATAGGACCGATGGCCTCGTCAGGGAAGGATCCGAAGAATCTTTATTCAGCGTTGTCATCGTCGCCGCCGAAGCAAAGACGATGAAAAACCTAAAAACCTAGACTACGAGAGAGTAAATATGATCCACACACGTGGATCCGGCGACCCCCCTCACCACCGACGACCGAGATCGCCGGTGGAGGGGAGCCGCCGGAGAGCGGCGTTGGAAGATCGGCCTCCCCTTGACGGCGGCTAAGGTTCCAGCCGCCAGGGACGAGAGGAAAACTATCTCGCGTGTCTGGGCCATGTCACTAGTTGATCCACAAGGACCCCTTGAAAACTAGTATTCCCCTGCGTACGTACTTTTGAGCTACCCCTTGAAAAAAAAAAACTCACTTTTGAGCGGCTGTGAACATGCAAGTCAAACCTTCATCGTCTTCATTCTTCAGTACACTCTCCAGAACATTTGACCTACTCCCTCTTATTCCGGTTCAGGTGAATGGAATGATGCGCCATGCGCTCGTCACTTGTGTAATGGCACGCCCAACATTTGTAACCAACTTGTAGCTAGTTATCAGCATGCAACTCAAACCCGATCAGAACCACCATGTTCGCTACTCTATGCGAGTTCAACATACACACACACACGCCCTTCGTGTGAAAGCCTAGTCACATGTTGAGTGTGTCAACTAAGTGGACGAGAACATGCATCCAAAAGCAACACCATTGTCATGACTAACTGTCCAAGGCATGAAAATGCAAGGTTGATGCCAGCATGAAAACTGCAAGCTAAGATACAATTAGTATTCCTTTTCGTTTTAGAAACGAGGCCTCTTCAGAAATAGCAAAACATAGTCGAAGAAATTCCACTGTTTCCTTTCTTGTGCTAAATTGTTGAGAAATAAAAACATGTGATCAATTGTATGGGAGGGATGCTTCTCAGGAGGTGTCTGTTGGGAAAGAGGTGTCTCCCCAACACACCCCTTCACCATGTATATAAGTGGATCTCCCACATTGCAATGGAACTAGAGAATCATTTGTGTCTCTTCTTTATCTCCTTTACTTTGATATTACAATATAAATAAACCAAGAAACGAATCACTGCCTGATATGAAGTTTGCCATGTTTAGTTTACCTTGGGGAATCAAGTACGTTTTTTTAGAGAGAAAGTTGTCGAACCTAGATTTTGTAAGGCATCAAGTTCCATTAGGGAAACCAACACTACAGAGGAGTTCAAAACAGAAAATGTTGAAATATGTTGCCCTCGTATCTCGGACTTTCGAAGCAATTGGTTGATGCATGAATTCAATATATTGCATCCGACGAAGAGGTCTCAAGTTCAAGACTGCGAACGCAATATTAAAAGGAAGACTACGACCTACATGGATCACAGGTCAAAGGACTAAATAAATAGACGTGAGGGGGTGTTGAAATATATTGCCCGCCTTCCTCCATCAATTCGGACATTTGAAGCAGCTGATCAATGCATGAATTCAATAGAAATAATGACAATTTTGTGTTTTACTAGCTAGGCTCTCCTAGTATATATAACTGGCACTACGTACATATCGTATACAACTTTTGAATCCAAACGAGTCCTGAGTAGCCCGGGTTCGACGTATCTTGGCCGTGATTCCATTCGATTATCATAACCATGTGAGGAATACGCTAGTAGAAAAGGGGGCAAAGATCCATGCCGGATCAGCCCATTAGTCCTGGTTCAGTCCAGAACCGGGACCCATGGGGGCATTGGACCCGGTTCGTGAGCCCCGGGGGCCGGCCGGGCCACGTGGGCCATTGGACCCGGTTCGTCTGGACCTTTTGGTCCCGGTTGCTGGGACGAACCGGGACCAATGGGCCTCGCTCTTGGCCCACCACCATTGGTCCCGGTTGGTGGCTTGAACCGGGACCAAGGGCTGCCCTTTAGTATTATCGAAACTAAAATTATATAGAATTTTGTTACAAACTTTAATAGCAAAAAGAATTATCATAAAAGAAAATAAATAAGTAATTAGAATTTTGTTCAAAACATTAAAAGCAAAAAGAATTATCATAAAAGAAAAATAAATAAGTAATTAGAATTTTGTTACAAACTTTAATAGCAAAAAGAATTATCATAAAAGAAAATAAATAAGTAATTAGAATTTTGTTCAAAACATTAAAAGCAAAAAGAATTATCATAAAAGAAAATAAATAAGTAATTAGAATTTTGTTACAAACTTTAATAGCAAAAAGAATTATCATAAAAGAAAATATATAAGTAATTAGAAACAAAAAAGAAAGCAAAATAAGTGGGAAAGATTAAAAAAAGTGCCACCTACAGGGCCACCAGGGCCTGCATACGACTAGAAACCCATTACTAGGGCCAGGATGCAGGCCCGCAGTAGGCCCAATAGGCCCACAAGCACAAAGAGTGGTTTTAGGCCCGTAAGCCTGTAGTAGAGAGGAGCTCAAAGTGGTTGGTTCGGCAGGGCTTATAAACCACTCCGAGCCCCTCTCGGCTAGCGAGGTGGGACTAAACATAGCATCGCACCGCGCCAGTTCCAACACACGACCTTTGGTCCCAGTTGGTGGCACCAAACGGGACTAAAGGGTGCATTGGTCCCGGTTGGTGGCACCAACCGGGACCAATGCACCCTTTAGTCCCGGTTGGTGCCATCAACCGAGACCAAAGGTCTCTGTTTCCCGCCCTTTGGGCTGCTGAAAAGAGGCCTTTGGTCCCGGTTGGTGCCACCAACCGGGACTAGAGGGGTGCATTGGTCCCGGTTGGTGCCATGAACCGGGACCAATGCTCTGCCTATATAAGCGGCACTCGCGAAAATTGGGTTCAGTTCCTTCTTCCCCGCCGCCCGCTGCCGCCAGGCTGCCCGTCGTCGCCCTGCGCCGTCCCGCGCCACCCCGATCGACGCCGTCACCGCCCCCCGCCCAGACACCGTCCCGCGCCGCCCCAATCGACGCCGTCGCCGCCCCCCCCCCGCCCAGACACCGTCCCGCGCCGCCCCGATCGACGTCGCCGCCCCCCCCCCCCCGCCTCGCGCCCCATGCCCCGCGACCCGCCGGCCCCTGCCCGTCGCCGCGCCGCGCCGCCCCGCCCCGGCCCACGCCGCACTGCCTCACCGCCGACCGTCGCTGCGCCGCACCTCGCCATCGCCGTCGTCGTCCCCGACACCGTCGCCGTGAGCAACTAATTTAATTTGATGTTAGTAGTAGTTAATTTAGATGTGTAGTTAATTTTGTTAGATTTTTTTAGATTTTTTTGTAGTTCATAGATTTTTTTGTTAGATGTGTAGTAATTTAGATGTGTAGTTCATAGATTTTAATCTTAGATTTTTTTCATATTGTGTAATTAATTTGTTCATATTGTGTTATATTTTTTTCTGTTAATAGATTTTTTTGTGATATTATTGTTGTATATGCATGTTTGTACGTTCATATATATGCAAAGATCGAATATGTCAAATTTTTATGATTTTTTTCTGTTCATAGAATTTTTATGATTTTTTTCTGTTGTAATTTTGTTCATAGAATTTTAATGATTTTTCTGTTCATAATATTTTCTTTGTCAATTTATTGTGTATGTATAGGAAAATTGTGAATGATATAAGTCATTTATGAATATGTTCATATTAAGGAAAAAATAAGAAGAGAAAGTGTTTAATATAATTAGTTAGAAAAATAATAGAACTATAGTTAAACTAGTTTATTTTTAGTAAGTACTACTTTATTTTATTTATAGTAAGTGCTTCATATATAGTTGAACTAGCTAGTTGATTTAATAAAGTAGCTACTTTATTTGACTATATATAGAAGTAGTTTGTTTTTAGTAAGTACTACTTTATTTATTTATAGTAAGTGCTTAGTAGTTGAACTAGTTGATTTAATTAATAAAACTACTTTATTTAACTATATATAGAAGTAGTTCCCGCATCGACGTCGGCGATGCCTATCCCGCATCCTCGTCGTCGTCGACTCGGCGGTGGAGGCCTGCTTGATCAGGGCCATGTTCGGGACTGGGCTTCGCTGGGCTGGTATTGGGAGGTGCTACCTTCCGGGGGACGTAGGTTGGTGAGGAGGCAGGCTGTTGTTGACCCGATCCTTGTTTGGTGGCGGTCGCGGGGGCCAGTGATGGTGCCGAGGCTTCCGGACACCGCGGAGGTGGTACGTCACCGTGTCAGCGAGGAGGATGAGCACGTCCATCGCTACATGGTTGCATTGGAGGGCAGGTTCGACAATACCTGGCAGATTCTTCAGGGATCTCACTGGAGCTATGATCCTGTGATGGTTCCTTATCTTTGGGTATCCACCGCCCGCGACGATACCCGTCGGGCGCTACGGTTCTAGCTGTATTTGTGATGCTATATGTATGATAGTATTCGAGGAGTATTAGTGATAATATTCAACGATGTACGGACACAAGAGATGATGTACTTTTGCTTATAATTGAATGCATGCTAATTTGAATACTACTTTATTTTATGATTTGGTTTTGCTTATTGAATGCTCATATTGAAAAGTACTCCTACTTTGAATGCTAAAATTGGAGAGCACTATGCAGAAATATAGGAGCCCCCTCCATCATCTACGCCGTCGTGGGGATAGCTTCTCCTTCATTCTCGTGTGCTAGACAATTTGGTGTAATAATGCACTCGGGAATGAAAGGAGGAGCTACGTACCATCACCGATAGTCAACTCGTGATTAATAATGATGATCTAATTTAGATTTTAGTATATATATTTAATTGTACAAGTTTAATATTTGAATTATGAACATAGGCCGGAAATGTCGTACTCGGACGATGAAAACCGCCCGGGGGAGTGCGACTGGTGCTACGACGACCGAGGTAGGAGCGACAGGTTCATTGAGCTGGACGAAGATCGGCGCTTCAGCATTAAGCTCGAGGATACCTTCGATGTTCATACGGTACGCACCGACGACAATAGTTTTTTTCGTAATTAAGCACAACTTCAACTATTTTAACGTGTATTTTCATCTTTTCCAATTTGACTAGCTTATCCCATCTATGCAAGATGCTATGTCTTGGAGAGGATGGGTTTTGAAGACCATGAAAGTATGGAAACCAAAAAAATTCTCCTAAGTACCCATCATGGTGTGGATTTTAAAGTAAAGTTGTACAATGCTGAGAGTGTAACCCATTTTGGTTGCAAAAATTGGGAAGCACTTTGCAAGATGTATGGTTTTTGATGAGGGTATGCTTGTCACCATGGATCTTGGTGATCCTACAATGGAGCAAGACAATATGGAGATTTGGGTCCTTGTGGATACACCAATTCTTCCCCCATGTGTGCTTAACATAGTTATTAAGTAATTTATATTATTTATTTCAAAATAGTTGACAGCTTATTTCCATTCTTCAAAGAACGTGCGAAAGATGGAAGACAAAATCCACTACACCGATTGCTCCGAATCAACTTATAAGGAGAAAAATCATCCGATCGCATTTTGTACTGATTTTGAGAATTACAATGTCTACAATGAAACTCCTCAATATTATGGTCAATACGTGCAACTAGTGCACGTGTTGAACTACGGTAACTACCATGGAGATACCCTGGTAAGATTTTTTACTATTACGACATCCGTACATCTTTTTGTATACTTCTAAAACTAGTACATCATTGCTAACTACGAAGTTATTACTATATTTTTCAACAGATAATCCCGAATGATTGTGTGCCTCATCTGATGTATACGCACGGTAGCCTTCATGTTTTGAACATACAACCAGGTCGTCCTACGAATCTCAACTGTCCATACCGGATTTCTAAAAGAAGTGGAGACATGACAATCAAAGAATGGAAAAATGTATGGACGGTCGTAAGGAGCTTCTTGGAAGCAAAAGGAAGCGAAGCGCAAGAATTGGAGACAGGATGATCTCCATTCTTCATAATGGAGAGTCAGGGTCTATATTGTTTTATGCTATTTTACCTTAAGGGTATTTAGGTCCTACCTGATACTGATGATCATGTGCTAAGAACAATTATGTAGGGTTGGGTTCGATGACTATGAGGATGATGATCGTATGACTTATTATTAATAATGAGTAGAAGTTGTATGATAATGCATGATTAGTAGGACTTGTTATTATATATGATGATGTATGATGCGATCATGCATGAGTTATTATATATCAGGGGGGTGAAATAAACATAGCAGTAGCGTTGGTAAATCAAGGACGAAGATATAAGAGAGGACACTTCTCTCTATTAGCTAGCTAATAACAACCTAAAAATAACCCCCAAAACCCCTAAACCAGCCACTTTTTTTTAAAAAAAAGAAAAACCTCAGCTCCAGCCAGCTGCTGACGCGTGGAAGTCTTTTGGTCCCGGTTTATGTCACCAACCCGGACCAAAGGCCCCCGTGCCTGGGCTGCCCGAAGCGGCCACGTGGATGCCCATCTGTCCCGGTTCGTGTAAGAAACGAGACTAAAAGGGGTATTAGTAACGACCCATTAGTCCCGGTTTTCTACTAGTGATATCTACCAAATCTACGTCGTGCATCGCAATCCACAGCCTTGGTACTAGCTGGCACCCCTTCTCGTTCACATGTGCAATAAACTAGTCTGGAAAGAAGGTGTACTACGATGCAAACATCAACTAGTCCGCAGTGTACATGGGGGATCTGTTTAAAAAGTACTCCCTCTCTCCCATAATGTAGGACGTTTTGTCCCCTTTTATTTAAGGTTTTCTTTTTTGCATAAAATGTAAAATATAAAAAATTACGAAGGCCATGAGCCATATATTTAAATTCACAATGCTCCCTGATTTTAAAGCTCCCTCACTCAATAGAAGTGCTCAATTTAGGATTTGGTTCCCCGCAAAAACAAAAAAATAGCATTTGATTCACAATTTTAAGTACGTCAGAGATTTCTTAATGAGCTCTCTCATTCGATTGAGGTTTCCAAATTTTGGTTTGGTTCATAATTTTGACTGGGTCAACAAATCTCAAATCAATATGTAGCATCCAGCCTAAAAGGACATACCAGTCCAGTGCACCCTCTCATCACTTGGCAAAATAGGAAGGGCCAACATTTGTCATTGTATCATCAATATAGTACATGAGGCCACCGACGTAAGAAACTTTGTCATATACGTATGGGTTGATTAGCAGATAACAGAAAATAACACCTACAGAAAGAGCCCACTGAAACACAATAAAAAACAAAACATACTCCATAATTTCCCCCATGCGCCAAACCAAGTAACAAAAAGAAATTATGAGATCCCAACAACATCAATTGTGCAACGAAGCGTGTCCAACCCTTCTAGTAGAACTAATCAAGCGCGAACCAAATAAAAATGCCCCTTATAAAAATTAAAATTACAAAAAGTCATGTTGAAATCCATCATGGTGATTATGTTTTTCTCACTGTGTGGGCGGTGTGGCAAAGAATTAGAATATTTACAAACTATTATTTTGCTTTATCTGTCTTATACTACCTCCGTCCTGGTTTATTGGTCCCCTTCGTATTTTGTCCTAATTTTTGACCTTAAATCTAACTCACTAAAATTAATGCATATTACCAAAATAGCATCATTGAAAACTATGTATAAATATGAATCTAAGGATATACTTTTTGGTGATGTGCATTCATATTTTGCTAGTTAAATATGTGGTCAAAATTTGACACAAAGTACAAAGAGTACCAATAAATCAGGACGGATGTAATACTTAATCAAAATTAAGGTGTTCTCGAATACAAAAATAGTAGACTTTCGATGTGTCAAAAGCTTCAAATAAATGTTTGTGATGCCCGGGTATGTTTCTGAAACTAGTGAAAAGCTAAAATTTCAAAGAGAAGCTAGGGACTGTAGGTAAAGTTGTTATTCTTTATCATTTTCAAAAAACAAAAAGAATGTCAGGGGTTGTTTGCTTTGCGACTAACTTTGTCAAAGGTTGTCATATCTAAGGTTACTCAAGTTTGACTAACTTAGGTGAGTGTTTGGTTCAAGCCACACCTTAGGCAAGCCACACTTGAGCCACACAAGTCATACACACAAAAAGTGTATCATGATTCCCTTAGGCTCGTCAACTTATGGCTCTCATTTTGATGAACTTAGGCAAGGTTGGCAAAAAATGATGACAAAGTGTGGCAATGCTAAGCCTAGAACCAAACTGCCCGTCAATCCGGTAGGCCATGAATGTTCCACAGGTCGTCCGAGTCCAATAATCGGATCCAACACATGATATGCAAGAATCCGGCGATATGTCACCACGCTCTTCTTCTTGTCCCAT
Source organism: Triticum aestivum (assembly GCF_018294505.1). Taxonomy (NCBI): domain Eukaryota; kingdom Viridiplantae; phylum Streptophyta; class Magnoliopsida; order Poales; family Poaceae; genus Triticum; species Triticum aestivum. The sequence goes on along the minus strand of NC_057801.1, from coordinate 800,590,918 downwards.
CTACATGGGCACCGTGGTACAGTACAATGTACTAGAAGAACGCCCGTGCGTTGCAACGGGGCCACATTAACTTTAAGAGTTCAATACTAATATTCCCATACATATCAAGTGACATTGACGACCTTTTTTACCATCAAATCCTCACACACACCCTCTCTGCCTCCCTTTTCCTCACTCTCTCTCCCCCCCTCTCTCTCTAACACACACACACACACACATATTCATATTATTGGGTACGGGACCATAATCAATCTATTTCACACACACGCTAGTGCATAACAATATGAATTATGTGTATTATATTTGCCACCACAACTGAGGGAATTAATTTCATGTAAATCGGCTAGCCACATCTCCAAGAATACGCGGAGGATGTGGCCCGCTTCCAAGTGCGTCTGCGCGCCGGCCACCCACATCGGGTCCTTCAAGTGCCGCTTCCACCGCACCAACTCCCAGGGCCAGGGAAGCCGCCCTTCTTCGCCCCCTTCACCGGCCGCGGCCAAGGCGGTGCGCGGCACCCAGCCTCACCGTTCTCGTCCTCCGGCACCGTCACGACCCAGTGACGTAGCCCAAGCATGGGCCTCGAGAATTAAGAACGCTCGACAACGGAGAGGGAAGGGAAGATCATATACATGTCATAAGAAAGGGAGTTTATTTACCGCTCCCTCGATGTATTGTTTCCTTTGTTTGGAGATTGATTACCATCCATGAGTTAAGGTAAGGTTAATGTGATTGAGCGATTTTGTCTGAAAATCAATTATTTGTTTTCTAATTAATGTGATTGAGCGATTTAAGTAAGGTTAATTAATTTAGATTTGACCTTTAGAGATTGTTCGTGATTGATTCTACTAAATAACTTGCGCCAGTATGGAAAGTTCTGATCTGTTCAGATTTCTTTCGTTGTGTGAGAGGGTGACGCGAAAATAAACCGATGAAGTGGGGGGAGGGGACGAAAAAAATCTACGAAAAAACCCAGCGAAGGTGGGAGGAGGTACCAAAAAAACCATGGGAGGTGGGACGAAAAAAAACCTCCCATACTTCATGCAGGAAGAGCACACATTCATAAGCTAACGGCTTCACAATGTGTTCTTGCTGATAGTAATTGTACCAAATGAAACGATGGATAAGCAGATTGATTAAGGAACTCTAGGTAATACTTCATGCGGCATTGGCTCAAAAAGTTAATTTGTAAGTAACAAAAAAAGGCCTAGAAGAATAGTTCTACCTAAATAAAGTTTACTGCTGCAAATGAGCAGATCCACACGAAGCAGAGGGGAGGTGGAGCAGGCCGGTAACCAGGGGAAGGAGCAGAGTGGGAGAAGATTTACACCACCATCTCCACTGGATATGGTGTCTCCGCCGCATCTGTGGAGGCACCGCAGCTCCGCCTCGGATGGTGCTCGTGGCTATGGTGAAGAGGAGGGGCGACGCATGGGCGAAGAGGCAGGCGGTACTCGTGGCCAAAATAGTGGGTCGTTCGAGCTGCGGGAGGGAGGAGGGGATCGCCCGGAGGCGGCGAGATCGGTGGGCGGCGGCGGCGGCGTCCAGGTAGGGAAGTCGAGGTAGGGCGCTGTGTTTTTTAGGGGAATTGCTTGTGAAAATAACGTGCCACAACGATGTAGCGAGCGGATCCCCTTAAAAAAGACGTAGCGAGTGGATTCCCTTAAAACTGGTAGGAATGGACACGATTGATGACGTTGATAAATAGTGGTGAATGTTGGCCTAATTTACTATCATCATGCATGAAAACGAATCATCAAGAAAAAGAATACTTCCTATTACTACGCTCATAGGAAGCTTCCTAATCTGTGCTACCAAACAGTTTCTGCCCAAACAAGAAAGGAAAGTTATGGACCTGATTCGGAAGGAAACAAACGTTATGAAGATTAATTAATTTAGATTTGATCTTTAGAGATTGATTGTGATTGATTCTTTTACATAAAGACATTACTAAATAATTTGTGTTACTATGGAAAGTTCTGATCCGTTCAGTTTTTTTCGATTTGTGAGAGGGTGAAGCAAAAATAAACCGATGAAGTGGGGGAGGGGACGAAAAAAAATCTACGAAAAAAACCAGCGAAGGTGGGAGGAGGTACCAAAAAAAACCATGGTAGGTGGGACGAAAAAAAACCTGGAAGCGAGACAACAACTGCTCCATTAGGAGTAGAGATTGGGCCGAGGAATGGAGAAGAGCCGAGCCGACCCCGCAATCTTTCTCGTATCGGCCGTACGATATTCTATTGGTGGAGCCGGCGATCCGGTCGACGCCCCACCACCATTTTCTCTGCACGATGATCCACCGCAGTGTTGACCCGTCACCGCAGTACGTACGGTACGTACACGGTCAAACAAACAGAGCATCTCCTCCTACGTTTCAGAGCAGAGATAAGATAGATCGATCCGTCAGGATCGTGAAGATCGTTATTCTTTTGGGCGCATCGATCAATCCATTGGATCGCGCTGCCGGCCGGCAAGGCGTCGACGATCGGCATGGTTTTGAGTCGCGTGCATGGGTGATCACCGCTTGCGTGGGTGGTCTTGTTCGCTGCGGGTTGGTTTCAATGCTCCCCGCCGTTCGAGGCAGGTTCGTTGGTGGAGATGTGATTCGGCGCGTGCGTGGCTTCCTTTGCTTGGCGTTGGATTGATCAGTCAAATCATGTCCGGAAGGTTAGAAGATCTCCCAAGATAGTAGTAAGCTGAATGCACGCACCAGCAGAGCATAGAGTGCAGACGGAGAGTTGGAGGATGGGATTAGATCAGAGGAGACTGACCGTACTGTACGGATGCATGTGACCCCTACTACTCCATAGAGAAGAAGAATCATCAGTCGATCAAAAGAGAGAGGCACATCGAAGAAGGAGCAGTTCAGCAACGAAACGATCGGCTGATTCTCAGTTATCTGACGAGCATTTTGTTCGGTGCTTTCGGTCACCAAGACAGTTTCGTTGTGGTCAGTTGGAACCAGAGCGATCCCGCCGTCCGTTTGGATACGGCCGGCGACGGGACGGGCAGCCGTGGGGACGCGCCCACCGGGGTCCGGGGCCGGGGGCGGGCACGCACGAAAAATAAAAAAGCGAGGCGCTGATCCCCACTCGTAGCCTGTGGTAGTATCGGTCGCTCGGTATGTCAGGCTAGTGTCATAGCAGAGAGGTGGGGGAGAAAAGAAGAAGAGACCGACCGGCTGCTGCTGCGGCTGTAGGAGCAGGGCCGAAACAAACAAGTGGGTCGCGCGCGCAACAGTGACGTTGACGAGATCTTGACCGGATCACGTCGAATTGCTCACTCGCGTTTTACTCTGAGTAGAATAGCTAGAGAGACAAAATACCACTACTAGGTGCACTTTACTTGATGAAATATTTTACTGGCTCGGCAACCGTACAAGATCGTGGAGCGCATGGTTTCCACGCCGGGCCTTTTTTTTTCATAGCCTCGAACCGGAAGAATTCGGAGACAAACAGATTGGCCGGCGGAGTCGAGGAGGACCAAGGTTGGTTTTTTTTTTGAGAGAGAATGCTGTAATTTATTAATTAGTATACATCAGTACATAGAATTTGCCTGATACACTCTGGAGTAGAATAGTACACGGCTTTTGAACTGGCAAACTCACATGACCTAGCTAGTATATGAGCAGCAGCATTCAACGACCGCTTGACATGGCATAAGGAAACTGAAGAAAAACAAGCAACCAAACGCTTAATATCTGACACCACTACACCCACTTCAGACCTGTCCATGGATGAAGAGTTCATTCTTTGTACTAAGGAGAGGCAGTCTGAAGCGAAAATGACCGACGTCAGCCTTTCATCACGGGCGAGAATCACGGCATGACGAAGCGCCCAGCTTTCAGCAAGTTCTAGCTGTACCATCCCTTTAAGTGGCTCAGTGCAAGCGACCAAGCATTCGCCTTTGTGGTTCCAAATCAGGATGCCAATTCCCAGTTTGTGCAGGTTTGAAAAGATAGCTGCGTCGACGTTAATAAGGACTGATCCGGGCGGCGGCGGAGACCATCTAACCAATGAACTTGATGGTGTCTCACGACTGTGTCCCGCAACAGTCTTAAAAAGATGCAGCAGAACCAAATCGATATAAGCATGTATCTTTGAGGCAACACGGTGTGGATGGATATTACTTTCACCATTTCTTACCGCATTCCTTGCTTCCCAAATATGCCATACGGTGATTGCCAACACAGTGGATTGCTCCGGTGATGCTCTGTCAATGAAATCGAATAGCCACTGTTTAGTTGAACGGAAGTTCTTGCGACATAGGTGGATGTCGAACCGTTTTTCGACCTTGTTCCAAACCTCGGAAGGTAACTCACAAAACAACAAACAATGCTCAATACTCTCATCTCTCCCACAATGCACAAGCAGAATTTGTAGGGATATTCCGAAGGCGCAATTGAAGTCCGGATGGGAGGCAGTCATGTACGAACCTCCAGAGCACTATGCTCATTTTGTTTGGTGCCTTGATCGCTCAGATTGCCTTCCAATATTTCTCCTCAACTTCCCTACTTGACGGGAGTCCACGGCCAGTCGTACTGTGTGATGAAAAGAAATCTGAAGATCGAGCGAGATTGTATGCTGAACGGACAGTACATAGTCCAAAGCAAGTGTGAGGCCAATACACAAAATCCTCTCCTCCATGGCTGCTAATCTGCGTTTGTAATATGAGTTCAGCAGTCTCCTCCGGGAAGAAAGCTCTAACGTTTTCTTCATTCCAATGACCATGTCCATCCATGAGGCAACACACTTTAGCATATTCTGGAATTGGAGATAGAGTTCGCAACATGTACGGTGGTCGTCTAGGAATCCAGTGATCTGTCATGATTTTAACCTTTTGGCCATTGGCAATTCCCCACCGAACACTAGCCTTAATAAGCTCTCAGCCATAGAGAATACTTCTCCAAGTATAGGATGATGACCTCGGCTTAGGCGCATCCCAAAAATCACAGTGGGGAAAATAGCGTCCTTTGAGAACCCGATCACAAAGAGAATCTGGCTCAGTAAGAAGGCTCCAACATTGTCTACCAAGCATCGCTTGGTTAAAGAGCAAAAAATCACGGAAACCCAGTCCACCAAGCTTTTTTGGTGTGGATAACCATTCCCGTGAACACCAGTGAAGTTTCCTCTTACCATCTTCTCTACCCCACCAATAATCAGCAACAGCTTGTCTCATCCCTTCACATGTAGAAATGGGTATTCGGAAACAGCTCATAATATATGTTGGAATGGCCTGAACCACGAATTTCAGCAAAACTTCTTTTCCTGCTCGAGAAGGGGGTCTATCTAACAAACCAATGATGCGCTGCCAAACTTTGTCATTTAGGAATTTGAATGTCCTTGTTGGTGACCTGCCCACATGAGTAGGCATTCCAAGATATTTATCATGGAATGATTCATTTGTGACCCCCAAAATTTCCATTACCTTTTGCTTAGTATCGTCGGAGCAGTGAGTACCAAAGAAGATTGATGATTTTTGGAGATTAACTTTTTGGCCTGAACCATCACAATATAAATGCAAAGCTTCCTTCAAGGAGAGGACACTACGTTGATCACTTCTAGCAAAGAAGATGCTATCGTCTGCAAAAAGGAGGTGCGAAATAGGAGGGCCTTGACGACCATTTCGAATACCTTGTAGCTCATCACATGACTCCTTATGCAAAAGCACACTGGACAAGCCTTCGGTGCGTAGAAGGAACAGGTACGGGCTGATTGGGTCTCCCTGTCGAATACCCCTTGTAGGAATTACAAGATTAGTGAGCTCTCTGTTGACCCGGACATCATAACAAACCGAGGTCACACATCTCATCACCGTGCTAATCCACTCCGGCGCAAAACCCAATCTGCTAAGGCATCCATGTAAATAGGACCACTCCACGCGATCATATGCTTTAGTCATGTCGATCTTGAGGGCAAAGTATGGTCTTTTCGATCTTTGTTGTCGAATTGTATGAAGACGCTCGAAGGCAATCAGGGCATTGTCGGTGATTAGTCTTCCCGGAACAAAAGCACTTTGATGCTCAGAGATGATTGCCGGCAAGATAATCTTCAGCCTATTAGCCAATACTTTTGAAGCTATCTTGTAAAGGACGTTGCATAGGCTTATTGGTCTAAAGCTGCTGAGGTGTTTTGGCTTCGCAACTTCTGGAATTAAGACAATCACAGAGTCAGAAAAACCAACGTGCCGAAGCCCGAGCATGGAAATATTCTGTATTGCGGTCACCTTCCCGGAGCCAGTCCACCCGGGAACGTTGCCTAGCCATAATTTCTTCTCGCTCAAACAATTCACCTAACTGTCTCTCCAACGAGCGTTCCTCCATAATCGCTGCATCCGAGAGAGGGATTGATCGTAGGTATTTGAGACGCCTTTCCAACTTTCGAATGTTGGATCCGATCGAGCCAAAAGATTCTCTTTCCCATTGTTTAAGAGAGGCTGCCACTCGATTCAGGTTGGACCAGGTTGATTGCAGTGATAAAGAAGAGCTACCTCTACCTACTGCCCAAGCCTTCTCTAAAATCTCTCTGTAGTCAGGAGCTCTCAGCCACATAGCTTCGAATTTAAAACCTTGCTGCAGAGGACGAGTATCATAAGTAGTCTTTCCCCTGTCATAAGGAATCTTCCCCTTATTAAGAGCAATATGAACGGCGTAGTGATCTGAGGTTGTAGTGATCACATTTTCAACCAAACAATCCTCACAAAGATTAGAAAATTTTACATTAGCTACAGCTCTGTCTAGCCGGGCCTTGACATGATGGCGAGGGTCCTGGCGGTTAGACCAAGTATACTTTGGACCGCAATAACCCAGGTCAACAAGGCCACAATCAGCCAAGCATTGTAGGAAGTCACTGATCTGCCTGTCTGTTCTGTCTCGTAGGCCTTGATGTTCATCATGGCGCAACACCTCATTAAAATCCCCACAACAGATCCATGGGCCATCCCACTGCGCTCGCATAAAACGGAGAAAATCCCAAAAGTGACTTCTATTTTCTCTTCTTGGTTCTCCATACACAAAAGTTGCCCTCCATACCGGCCCCTTATCAGGCTCGACATGAACATCGATGCATCTATTGTTGAAAGCCTTCAAAGAAACATTGACTGAATGTAGCCAAATGAGACACAAGCCTCCACTTTGGCCCTCACTGCTAACTGCAAAGGAATTTGAAAATCCCAGTGACTACATGAAGTTTCTTACCCTTTTATCTGTCATATTTGTCTCAGACAAGAAGAGGAGGGATGGGCGATAGGTGTGCACCAACCAGCGCAGCTCGCCAACCGTGGAATCCGTCCCCAAACCTTGACAATTCCAGGTTAAGATGTTCACTGGTACCAAACTTGCTGTAGTTATATCAGGATCAACGTCCATATGCTTGACTTCAGTACTAACAGAAGTCGGTGCATCAATATTGTTTCCTCTGTCAGGCGGATTACCCGAATGGGTCTTGCGGATCCAGACTTTCTTGCTTCGGTATCCCCTAGTACATTGGTTCAGACTCTGAACATGACTGAATTTCTGAACCTTACCCAAGTTTGCTTCACCTATACCACAAGGAGAGACATGCACTGGGACAACATGCGGCTCACCTATCACCGATTGCTGCTGATTCCTACTTGCAGCGGAACAATTCTGCTGGTTCCTTTCCTCCTGGGATGATTCCCTTGCGGTCTCCTTCAACATCTAAACCTCATTGGAGCCTGATATCTCTGTAGATACTTCCCTGCACACCTCTAATTCCGATGCATCCACTTCTCGAACGAAGAATTGAGCAACTCTCTGCTTAATCTTCTTCAAGCACGCTTCTCGATCACGAGCCCGCCTTAGGACGTCCGCTTCCCTTTGCATGATGGCTTGCCAGTCAAAAGGAGACTGGCTACCCATGTGAGCTTGCTCTGCCCGGCCAGACCATAGATCCCTTAAATCCAGCGCCGCTCCCTTCCTCTCCACATCAGCCACTGCCATCAGGTCACCTTGCCAGTTGATCTCTCTTCTCCTGCACATGATGGTGCGGCCGACTCCAGGATTCTGGCCACCCACTTCATGCCGCTCCGCTCGGCCGGACCGGAGGTTCCCAGCACCCGGTGCCGCCCCCCCTCCTCAGTACCTCATCCGCTGCCATCAGGTCACCCCAACGGTCTCGACTGAAGAATTGAAAGATTGGAAGAAAGGGAAAATGGAATTTAGACCAGTATCAGATGCAAGAGCTAGATAAATATATTTCTGAGATCAGGGAAGATTACGAATGATTGACTGGGAGAACGAGCTAGGGATGGAGGAAGATAGAGAAGGGAAGGAAGCAGAAGAAATCGAGAGGAAGAAAGAAACGACATTTCGTCAATCGCCGGCATTTCGCCCACATCGCCACATCTGGGCACTGTAGCAGAGGAAAGTACCGGTAGGTGGACCAAGGTTGGTTGGCATGGGTGACGTCAGCGTATCCTACCTCGGGATTATGGTGGGTCCCGTCCACGAGGGCGCACGGAGCGGGACGGACAACATACGACCCCCTCTTTCTTTCTTCCTTTGAGACCTCCTCCAATGCACTAGTGCTACGATGAGGTGCTAAGCACATTAAAGAGCTAAGCAACTAAAATCTCCAATGCAAACGTGCTTAACTTGTTGTAGCTATACATCGTTCATTTAATGATTTACCAACTAAAGTTATCCATGCATTGGTGAGCTTCTTTCTTTCATCTAAGTGTTTTTCCTAGGTTCCTGTGCTTGGCATTGTTTCTCCCTGGGTCATCACACCCATCTCTCTCCTCTTAATTACCTTGCCATATCATCTTTTTTACCTACATGGCAGCCTTAGCACCAGTACAAGGTGGAACATTGAGAGGGGGGCCTCTGGTTCACGGCTTCGCTGTCTTTCCGTCGCCAACCTATGTAAAAATTTATTTCCTTCCGCACATATTAATTAATTGTCACTGATCTAGTATAAAGTGGTATCTGTGCAAAAGATCGATCACCTCACGCAGTGCTTGATGCACCAGCCTTTGCAACAGGGCTAGTGTTGCACTCATCCCGCTGTAACGAAGCCTTGTTGCAAAACACCCTGAACCATTTTTTCACTCCCGGTTTGCAGACAATTTGCACAACACAAATGCTTCGGAAAACATTGCCTAAGCTGCAAAGACAGTGGAAACAACATGCATGTTTCATAAATGATAGCCCTCGATCGTTTCAGGAAAGATCGCATGCATTTGCAGACCATTGTGACACAAAAATGTTTCGGAAACATAGCCCCAGTTACAAAAGCACGTCGGAGTAGCGCATGATGTAGCGGCACTGAAGGAAGATAGGAAGGAGTGGGAGAGGAGAGAGACGAGGAAGGAGGCTGGAGAGCCGTGGTGGTGGCTTTGATCGCCTATATCCTCCCCATAGCCCTCAACCTCAGCCCCGTGATCCCGCATTAGCCACCAAATTTTTATTTGAGACCACATGTTTTGTATTATTTACACATAAAATATATTTTTGTGTAAGGGCTTAGATGATAACTTCTCATAAAGCTTCAATTGGGATATCTAAATAAATATTTAATAAGGTATAAAGATATCACATGTGGGTGCACAAATATGTATGAGCAACAGTTAATGGAAAGTGAGTGTAGGAAAACGCAAAACATAATTATCCAAAGTTGGAATTATATTGCCACTGTTTGCTATTTGATCATTGTATTACCTTTTTCAGCATATGGTGTTCAAAAGGTTCTTAATGGAATTTGGCATATTTTAATTGTATCCTCGTATGCTTGTGTTTGAATGTTCTAAATTAATTCCCCTACTGCATTTTAAAAAAATGCAATTGTTTGAGGACAAATCACTCATGTATTTTTTTTTCATATTCTAGATCTTTCTTTTTAGTATAATATGATTATATCTTTTATCCACTTGCAATTAGACTGACAAGCAAGTATTTTCGAAAGATAATCCAACTTTATAGCTCTCAACCATGATATTTAAGGAAACAAAAATAGACAAACTTCATATATTTGCATGCAATCTAACTAGAACAAATTAATCTATGAACATAGTGTTTTCGATTTTATTTTCATGTTTCTGTCATCTAGAATATTTTGGTTTAAAATAAGACAATGTCGAGAAAAAATATGTTAAACTCGCCGTAATATATGCTTCACATTTCATATAACGAAAACATTATGTCGTTAATATTTTGTTATATCATTACATTCTAAATAAGTATAATCTAAAAACTATATTGTGTAAATAAAATCATATGTTAAATTAATAAATGTCAGTAATAAAGAAGTAAAAAAATAGTCTAAAGAACTCGAAATACCAAACATATCAAAGAAGTAATGATATGTATTGTTGGTCTCTGTTAGGATGATCTCCACCATGTGGGCCCAATGGCCCACCAGGCCCTTAGATCCGCGCCCTGATCGGGAGCGCTCAACCCACTATGGTTGACGGGCCCCTGTCACCTGCGCTATATAAAGAGGTGGGGGCCGCGGTTCGCAACACGAGGATCGTCGCGACGCCGTACACCCCACCTACATCCACTACCGATCTAGGGTAGTGTGCTGTTGACGGGAAGCGTCACCGCCACTACTCTCTGCCATCACCGGCCACCGTCACCATGGCTGGCACCGGGAGCTCAAGGAGAAGGTAGGACTACCGCGAATCATCTAACCTACTCGATCCATCGGATTCAACAACGGTATCAGCCAGATTGGGTTAGATTTTTCGTTTGAAAAGAAATCAAAGAAAGTTTTCCTCTCCCAAAGAACCCAAGAGAAGGGCAAAGAAATCTCGCAGAAAAGAGCGCCGCCGCACCGGCCACGTCGTTCCTCTTAATCTCGATGCGCACCGACAAGCCGAGGCATCGAGAAGAAGAACTACACCCCGTTTTGGGGGCAAAGTGTTGGGAACGTAGTAATTTCAAAAAAAAAATTACGCACACGCAAGATCATGGTGATGCATAGCAACGAGAGGGAGAGTGTATCTTCATACCCTTGAAGATCGCTAAGCGGAAGCGTTTATCAACACGGTTGATGTAGTCGTACGTCTTCACGATCCGACCGATCCAAGTACCGAATGCACGGCACCTCCAAGTTCTGCACACGTTCAGCTCGATGACGTCCTCACCTTCTTGATCCAGCAAGACGGGTGAAGTAGTAGATGAGTTCCGGCAGCACGACGGCTTGGTGACGGTGTTGGTGAAGAACAATCTCCGCAGGGCTTTGCCTAAGCACTACGGAAACTATGATGGAGGATAAACTAGAGGGGATGGGGTTGCCGGCACATGGCTTGGTGTTTCTTGATGTGTCTTTGGTTCTAGCCCTGCCCCTCTATTTATATGTTGAGCCTTGGGGTCGAAACTTGGAGTAAAAGCCTCCACAAAGTCGGTTTCACCCGAAAGACAAGAGTCCTTCTCGCACTCCAGGGCCAGACGCCAGGGTTCCCGGCGTCTGGACCCAGACGCCAGGGACCCTCGCGTCTGGCCCCTGGACTCCGCAAAACTTCCTTTTGTGCTTTCAAAAAACCTTATGGGCTTTCCCCTTTGGCCCTAATAAAGTGTTCTTGTACCCAAACATTTCGGGAAACATCCGGAACCCCTTCCGGTGAATTCCAAAACCCTTCCGAAGACCAAACACTATTATCCCATATATCAATCTTTATCTCCGGACCATTCCGGAGTTCCTCATCATGTCCATGATCATATCCGGGACTCCGAACAACATTCGGTCACCAACATACATAACTCATATAATACTATATCCTCAACAAACGTTAAGCGTGCGGACCCTACGGGTTCGAGAACTATGTAGACATGACCGAGACACTTCTCTTGTCAATAACCAATAGCGGAACCTGGATGCCCATATTGGCTCCTACATATTCTACGAAGATCTTTATCGGTCGAACCACATAACAACATACATTGTTCCCTTTGTCATCGGTATGTTATTTGCCCGAGATTCGATCATCGGTATCTCAATACCTAGTTCAATCTCGTTACCGGCAAGTCTCTTTACTCGTTCCGTAATGCATCATCTCGCAACTAACTCATTAGTCACATTGCTTGCAAGGCTTATAGTGATGTGCATTACCGAGAGGGCCCAGAGATACCTCCGACAATCGGAGTGACAAATCCTAATCCTAGTAGAGCACCTTTATAATCACGTAGTTACGTTGTGACATTTGGTAGCACACAAAGTGTTCCTCTGGTAAACGGGAGTTGCATAATCTCATAGTCATAGGAATATGTATAAGTCATGAAGAAAGCAATAGCAACATACTAAACGATCAAGTGCTAAGCTAACAAAATGGTTCAAGTCAATCACATCATTCTCCTAATGATGTGACCCCGTTAATCAAATGAAAACTCATGTCTATGATTAGGAAACTTAACCATCTTTGATTAACGACCTAGTCAAGTAGAGGCATACTAGTGACATTATGTTTGTCTATGTATTCACACATGTATTATGTTTCCGGTTAATAAAATTCTAGCATGAATAATAAACATTTATCATTAAGGAAATAAATAATAACTTTATTATAGCCTCTAGGGCATATTTCCTTCAGTCTCCCACTTGCACTAGAGTCAATAATCTAGTTCACATCACCATGTGATTTAACACTAATATTCACATCTGCATGTGATTAACACCCATAGTTCACATTGTCATGTGACCAACGCCCAAAGGGTTTACTAGAGTCAATAATCTAGTTCACATCGATATGTGATTAACACCCAAAGAGTACTAAGGTGTGATCATGTTTTGCTCGTGAGATAAGTTTAGTCAACGGATCTGTCACATTCAGAGCCGTATGTATTTTGCAAATATTCTATGTCTACAATGCTCTGCATGGAGCTACTCTAGCTAATTGCTCCCACTTTCAATATGTATCCAGATTGAGACTTTAGAGTCATCTGGATCGGTGTAAAAGCTTGCATCGTTGTTGTTGGAAATATGCCCTAGAGGCAATAATAAAAGGATTATTATTATATTTCCTTGTTCATGATAATTGTCTTTTATTCATGCTATAATTGTATTATCCGGAAATCGTAATACACGTGTGAATACATAGACCACAATATGTCCCTAGTGAGCCTCTAGTTGACTATTTCGTTGATCAACAGATAGTCATGGTTTCCTGACTATGGACATTGGATGTCGTTGATAACGTGATCACATCATTAGGAGAATGATGTGATGGACAAGACCCAATCCTAAGCATAGCACAAGATCGTGTAGTTCGTTTTGCTAGAGCTTTTTCAATGTCAAGTATCTTTTCCTTAGACCATGAGATCGTGTAACTCCCGGATACCGTAGGAGTGCTTTGGGTGTACCAAACGTTACAACGTAACTGGGTGACTATAAAGGTGCACTACATGTATCTCCGAAAGTGTCTGTTGGGTTGACACGGATCGAGACTGGGATTTGTCACTCCGTATGACGGAGAGGTATCTTTGGGCCCACTCGGTAATGCATCATCATAATGAGCTCAAAGTGACCAAGTGTTTGGTCACGGGATCATGCATTACAGTACGAGTAAAGTGACTTGCCGGTAACGAGACTGAACGAGGTATTGGGATACCGATGATCGAGTCTCGGGCAAGTAATGTACCGATTGACAAAGGGAATTGAATACGGGGTTGATTGAATCCTCGACATCGTGGTTCATCCGATGAGATCATCGAGGAGCATGTGGGAGCCAACATGGGTATCCAGATCCCGCTGTTGGTTATTGACCGGAGAGCCGTCTCGGTCATGTATGCGTGTCTCCCGAACCCGTAGGGTCTACACACTTAAGGTTCGGTGACGCTAGGGTTATTAGGAAGACTTGTATGTGATTATCGAATGTTGTTCGGAGTCCCGAATGAGATCCCAGACGTCATGAGGAGTTCCGGAATGGTCCGGAGGTGAAGATTTATATATGGGAAGTTGTCATACGGTCACCGGAATGTTTCAGGGGCATATCGGTATTGTACCGGGGCCACCGGAGGGGTTCCGGGGGTCCACCGGGAGGGGCCACCTCTCTCGGAGGGCCTCATGGGCCGTAGGGGGCAGGGAACCAGCCCCTGGAGGGCTGGGCGCCCCCCCTTGGGCCCATGCACCTAGGGTTGGGGGGAAACCCTAGTGGGGGCGCCCCCCTTGCTTGGGGGGCAAGCCCCCTCCCTTGGTCGCCCCCCCTCTAGATCTCATCTAGAGGGGGCCGGCCCCCTTTCCCCTTCCCCTATAAATAGAGGGGTGAGGGGAGGGCTGCACATAACATCCAAGGCGCAGCCCCTCCCCTCCCCAACACATCTCCTCCTCCGCGTGACCTTGGCGAAGCCCTGCCGGAGATCTGCCACTCCATCACCACCACGCCTTCGTGCTGCTGTTGGAGCCTTCTTCCTCAACCTCTCCCTCCTCCTTGCTGGATCAATGTGCGGGGGACGTCATCCGCTCCGTACGTGTGTTGAACGCGGAGGTGCTGTCCGTTGGGCACTTGGTCATCGGTGATTTGGATCACTACGAGTACGACTCCATCATCCCCGTTCTCTTGAACGCTTCCGCTCGCGATCTACAAAGGTATGTAGATGCACTCCTATCACTCGTTGCTTAGATGAACTCATAGATGGATCTTGGTGAAACCGTAGGAAATTTTTTATTTTCTGCAACGTTCCCCAACAGTGGCATCATGAGCTAGGTCTATGCGTAATTCTCTATTGCACGAGTAGAACACAAATCTATTGTGGGCGTAGATCTTGTCAACTTGCTTGCTGCTACTAGTCTTATTTTGTTTCAATGGTATTGTGGGATGAAGCGGCCCGGACTGACCTTACATGTACGCTTACGTGAGACAGGTCCCACCGACTGACATACACTAGTTGCATAAGGTGGCTAGCGGGTGTCTGTCTCTCCCACTTTAGTTGGAGCGGATTCGATGAAAAGGGTCCTTATGAAGGATAAATAGAAGTTGAAAAAATCACGTTGTGGTTATTCGTAGGTAAGAAAACATTCTTGCTAGAACCCAATTGCAGCCACGTAAAAGATGCAACAACAATTAGAGGACGTCTAACTTGTTTTTGCAGCAATTGCCTTGTGATGTGATATGGCCAAAAGTTGTGATGAATGATGAATGATATATTGTGATGTATGAGATCATGTTCTTGTAATAGGAATCACGACTTGCATGTCGATGAGTATGACAACCGGCAGGAGCCACAGGAGTTGTCTTTATTTTTGTATGACCTGCGTGTCATTGAAGAACGCCATGTAAATTACTTTACTTTATTGCTAAACGCGTTAGCCATAGAAGTAGAAGTAGTCGTTGGCGTGACAACTTCATGAAGACACGATGATGGAGATCATGATGATGGAGATCATGGTGTCATGCCGGTGACGAAGATGATCATGGAGCCCCGAAGATGGAGATCAAAGGAGCTATATGATATTGGCCATACATGTCACTGTTATATAATTACATGTGATGTTTATTATGTTTATGCATCTTGTTTACTTAGAACAATGGTAGTAAATAAGATGATCCCTTATAAAAATTTCAAGAAAGTGTTCTCCCCTAACTATGCGCCATTGCTAAAGTTCGTCGTTTCGAAGCACCACGTGATGATCGGGTGTGATTGATTCTTACGTTCACATACAACGGGTGTAAGACAGTTTTACACATGCAAAACACTTAGGGTTAACTTGACGAGCCTAGCATGTACAGACATGGCCTCGGAACACAGAGACCGAAAGGTCGAACATGAGTCGTATGGAATATACGATCAACATGGAGATGTTCACCAATGATGACTAGTCCGTCTCACGTGATGATTGGAAACGGCCTAGTCGACTCGGATCGTGTAACACTTAGATGACTAGAGGGATGTCTAATCTGAGTGGGAGTTCATTAAATAATTTGATTAGATGAACTTAATTATCATGAACTTAGTCTAAAACCTTTGCAAATATGTCTTGTAGATCAAATGGCCAACGCTCATGTCAACAGGAACTTCAACACGTTCCTAGAGAAAACCAAGCTGAAAGATGATGGCAGCAACTATACGGACTGGGTCCAGAACCTGAGGATCATCCTCATAGCTGCCAATAAAGCATATGTCCTAGAAGGACCGCTAGGTGAAGCACCCATCCCAGAAAACCAAGACGTTATGAACGCTTGGCAGTCACGTGCTGATGATTACTCCCTCGTTCAGTGCGGCATGCTTTACAGCTTAGAACCGGGGCTCCAAAAGCGTTTTGAGCAACACGGAGCATATGAGATGTTCGAGGAGCTGAAAATGGTTTTCCAAGCTCATGCCCGGGTCGAGAGATATGAAGTCTCCGACAAGTTCTACAGTTGTAAGATGGAGGAAAATAGTTCTGTCAGTGAGCACATACTCAAAATGTCTGGGTTGCACAACCGCCTGTCCCAGCTGGACATTAACCTCCCGGACGAGGCAGTCATTGACAGAATCCTTCAGTCGCTCCCACCGAGCTACAAGAGCTTTGTGATGAATTACAATATGCAGGGGATGGTGAAAACTATTCCTGAAGTATTTTCAATGCTGAAGTCAGCAGAGGTAGAAATCAAGAAAGAACATCAAGTGTTGATGGTCAATAAAACCACTAAGTTCAAGAAGGGCAAGGGTAAGAAGAACTTCAAGAAGGACGGCAAGGATGTTGCCGCTCCCGGTAAGCCAGTTGCCGGGAAGAAGTCAAAGAATGGACCCAAGCCTGAGACTGAGTGCTTTTATTGCAAAGGGAAGGGTCACTGGAAGCGGAACTGCCCCAAATACTTAGCAGACAAGAAGTCCGGCAACACTAAAGGTATATTTGATATACATGTAATTGATGTGTACCTTACCTGATGTAGGGCAAAACCCTATATGGACGATCTTTCACGTTTTGGGGAGGCTCCTACGGAGATTCACAAAGAACACACGGAAGCACAAAGGGGAAATCAAGGGGAGGACGAGAGAGAATCACGAAACCGACAGAGAATCAATCACACGAGTGCTAGATCACCGAACACAAAGAGATACATATGATCCACAATCAAGAAAGGTAAGGATACAAAGGCACCGGTCTTCTCCGTACGGAGGTCTTGATGGTCTTCCCTCGAAAGGGGTCTTGAATCCGCTTGGGGGATCTTCTCCAAAGAGGTCCTGAACTCCGAGGAGAAGTATCCAAGTGGATGAGCAAGGCTCTCACACAAATATGAGCTATCCAATGCTAACCCTAAAACATACGGGGTGAATGAGTATATATAGTCTAAGGGACGAAAGGGTACACGGGCCTCGGCCCAAGTGGCTGCGCGCAGGCAGGGCCGGAAGTTCCGGGCCAGGCCGGAAGTTCCGGGCGCCGGAGGTTCCGAGCAGGGTCCGGCCTAAGCCGAAAGTTGGCACAGTGGCGGCAGGGCTGGCTTCCGGGAGCCGGAAGTTCCGGGCAGGGCCGGAGGTTCCGGGGGCTGGAAGTTCCGGGCCAGGTTCCAGGCAGGTTCCGGGCTAAGCAGAAAGTTGGCACGCCCGGGGTGGTCGAGGTCGAAGAAGGTCGGAAGTTCCGGGCAGGCCGGAAGTTCCTGGCAGGTTCCGGGCTGGGCAGAGAGTTGACGCCTATCGCTTCTTCTTCAGTGTTGTACCTGATCACACACAGAGTTTCCGTCTGAGGTAGCAGCCATGTCTCTTGGGTAGAAAGAGGGATTTTGGAGAGGAGCGAGTTCACCTTATCTTCGATAGCCTTAGAGCAGGCTCGAGTCATGGGTCCACGTGGTGTTGAAGGAGATGTAGATGCGTCCATGGGGATGATGGAAGGATGCTCCGCATCATCTCCCCTCCCTTGGGAAAGATCCGACCTCGGATCAAAATCTTCATCACCATGGAAAGGCGAGAGGTCTTTGACGTTGAAGGTGTCGCTCACGGTGTACTTGTCTTGTGGGAGTTCAATCTTGTAGGCGTTGTCGTTGTAGCGTGCTAGCACCTTGAAGGGTCCGTCGGCTCGAGGGAGAAGCTTGGACTTGCGTTCGTTGGGGAAGCGGTCCTTTCGAAGGTGTAGCCACACGAGATCACCAATGTTGAAGACCATGGGTTGCTTGTTGACGTTGAGCTTGGTCGCTAGTCGTTGTACTTGGCGCTCGATGGTGTGTCTTGTATCCTCATGCATCTTCTTGATGTAGCTTGCCCGTGCACTCGCATCCATGTTGGTGCGTTCTTGTAGAGGAAGAGGTAGAATGTCCAATGGTGACAACGGGTTGAAGCCATAGACGACCTCGAAGGGGGACTTGCCGGTAGTCGAATGTCTTGCACGGTTGTAGGCGTACTCGGCGATGGGTAGACACGCCTCCCACTCCTTGATGTTCCTCTTGATCAACACGCGAAGTAGAGTGGATAGTGTCCGGTTTGTCACCTCCGTTTGGCCGTCGGTTTGAGGATGGTATGCCGAAGAGAACAATAGCTTGATGCCGAGCTTGGCGCATAGGGTCTTCCAAAAGTAACTCAAGAATTTGACGTCGCGGTCCGAGACAATTGTCTTTGGTACTCCATCAAGTCGCAAGATTTCCCTACAAAAGAGATTTGCAATATGTGAAGCATCGTCTATCTTGTTGCAAGGAATGAAATGTGCCATCTTAGAAAATCTGTCCACAACAACAAAGACGGAATCCTTGCCAATTTGAGTTCTAGGCAAACCAAGTACAAAATCCATGCTAATGTCTTCCCAAGGTTGGTAAGGAATGGGAAGGGGCATGTAAATACCATGGGATTGAGCTTTAGACTTAGCTTTGTGACATGTGGAGCAACGGTTGGTGAAACATGAGACATCACGAAACATCTTGGGCCAAAAGTAGTTCTTGGAGAGCGTGGCGAAAGTCTTGCTGCGTCCAAAGTGTCCCATAAGTCCACCTCCACGAGCCTCTTGCAAAAGTAGCCAACGAAGACAAGACTCGGGAATGCAAAGTTTGTTAGCTCTCATAAGATAATCATCCTTTATGTAATATCGTTCCCAAGACGTGTGTGTCAAACACTTAGCGTAAGGAGTGGCAAAAGAAGGATCATGCTCATACAAGTCTTTTATATGCTCAAAACCAATAACATTCAACTCAAGTTTAGTGACAAGCATGCATATGCGTGAAAGTGCATCGGCAACTACATTTTCCTTACCCTTAATGTACTTGATCACATAGGGGAAAGACTCAATAAATTCACTCCATTTTGCATGACGCTTGTTCAACTTAGTTTGACCTTTTAGGTACTTAAGCGTTTCATGATCGGTATGGATGACAAACTCATGAGGTCTAAGTTAATGTTCCCAAACATGTAGCACACGCAGTAAAGCATACAATTCTTTGTCATAGATGGGATAATTAAGTTGAGCACCGGAGAGTTTTTCACTAAAATAAGCAATGGCTCGTTTTTCTTGCATCAAAACTCCGTCAATTCCGGTACCACTTGCATCACAATGAACCTCAAAAGCTTTATCAAAGTTGGGCAAAGCAAGAATCGGAGCATGAGTAAGCAAAGATTTAAGCTCATCAAAATCAGTGGATTCCAAAGTTCCCCAAATAAAAGGAGCATTCTTCTTACTCAAAGCATGTAAAGGAGCGGCAATTGTGCTAAAGTTTTTCACAAAGCGGCGGTAAAATCCTGCAAGACTAGGAAAACTTCTCACTTGTTGCAAATTGTTGGGTTGGGGCCAAGTTTTAATTGCTTCAATTTTAGTTTCATCAACATGGACACCCTTGGAAGAGACAACAAAACCTAAGAAGACCACTTTGTCAATGCCAAAAGTGCATTTTTTCAAGTTTGCATAAAGGCTTTCCTTGCGAAGAGTTTGCAACACAGATTTAGTATGATTAATATGCTCTTTCATGGTTTTGCTAAACACAAGGATATCATCAAAGTAAACCACAACGAAGACTCCAATGTAAGGTCTAAGCACCTGATGCATAAGACGCACGAAAGTTCCTGGAGCTTCCGACAAACCCATAGGCATCACTAACCACTCATATAAGCCAAATTTGGTTTTGAAAGTGGTTTTCCATTCATCACCTTCTTGAATGCGGATTTGATAATAGCCACTTTTAAGGTCAATTTTGGAGAAGAAGTTGGCTCCGCTAAGTTCATCAAGCATATCATCTAATCGAGGAATGGGGTGCCTATAATGAACGGTAATGGCGTTTATGGGTCTACAATCGGAACACAAGCAAAAACTGCCATCGGGTTTAGGTACTAGTATAATGGGAACGGCACATGGGCTTAAGCTTTCACGTACATGACCGTTGTCGATGAGTTGTTGTACTTGTCGTTGAATCTCCTTGGTTTCTTCGGGATTGACACGGTATGGGGCTTTGTTTGGAAGTGGCGCTCCGGGGATGAGGTCGATTCGATGCTCAATGCCTCGTAGTGGAGGTAGACCCGGAGGTAGCTCATCGGGGAAGACATCTTTGAATTCCTGCAAAAGAGACTGAAATACTAAAGGTAACTCGTGAGAGGTGTTAGTTGTTGGCTCCCCATCTTTGCACACAAGGACGAAGTGCATCACACTCGATGGGTTCTCACACACTTCTCTCATCTCACTTTTGGTGGAAAATAGGATGAGGTTTTTCTCTTTAGGTGAAGAGGCGCTCATATTTGGCTTGTGGCTCTCACTCACTTTTGGGTGAGTCACTTTCTCACTCTTCTCTCCATGGTGGGTGGCTTGCTTGTCAGCTATCACTTGACTAGGAGACATAGGTCGTAGCACATACTCCTTCCCTTTCATCTTGAAGCTATAGTGATTGGTTCGCCCATTGTGGATGACACCACGGTCGAATTGCCATGGTCGACCAAGAAGGAGGTGGCAAACGGTCATTGGAACCACATCACATTCCAAAGTGTCTTCATATGCACCTATTTTGAAAGAGACTTGGACCGTATGCTCGACTCGTATAGTGCCGGAGTCACTTAGCCATTGGACCTTGTAGGGGTGTGGGTGCTTCTTCTTGACCAATTGAAGTTTGGAGCATAGTTCTTCACTTGCCAAGTTGTGGCAACTACCTCCATCGATGATGACCTTGACGGATCTTCCATTGATGCCGGCCTTTGTGTGGAAGATGTGGCATCGTTGGTCTTCTTCTTGTTGATGTTGAAGTGTCAAGACCTTGGAGACAACGAGAGCGGGGCTCGAATCCTCATCACAAAAGACTTGATCATCTTCATCCTCATTCACGCGCCGGTGCATGGCCACTTGCTCAATGGCTTCCATCTCCTCTTCACTCATTGAGTCATAAGTGCCATCATCGTTGAGGATCATGGTGCGCTTGTTGGTGCATTGGAAGGCTTTGTGGCCTCGGCCTCCACAAGTGAAACACTTGAAGGAGCTTGTCTTGACGGTCTCATCGGTTGGAGTAGATGATGAAGCACGCGGCTTGAAGTTGCTTGTCGTAGGAGGAAGGCGACTTGAACTTGTCGAAGTTTTCTTGTAACTTGACTTGTCGTCGTTGCTTGGAGAAGGTTTGGTTGATGTAGATGTTGAAGGAGTCGTTGAAGCTTGGATGTTGGAGAAACCGTAGGTCTTGGATGAGTACTTGGCATACTTGAAGTCATCTTGCACTTGATGTTCCGCCTTGGTTGCTTGATGTATGAGCTCAATGAGGTTGGAATAGGGTTGGAAGTCGGCGATCTTCTTGATGGGATGATTGAGTCCATTCAAGAATCGTGCCATTGTTTGCTCATCATCTTCCTTGACATTGGCTCGAATCATGGCTATCTCCATTTCCTTGTAGTATTCTTCAACACTCTTTGTTCCTTGCTTGAGGAGTTGTAGCTTCTTGAAGAGATCGTGCATTCTTTCTTCCTCTGATTGAGTACCGATACTCAGATCAGCTCCGTCGTGGATCGCCCGATCCATTGTTGGATTTCATCCAACATCGTCTTTCATATTCAATAACCTTGTGAGCCTTTCCACGGGTATATAATTCCTTTGGTAAATTGTATCCTCTGTTTTTGTCAACCATGCTCTACTATCAAGCTTGTGTTATTTACTATTGAAGCTTGTGGTATATGTTTCCATGATACCCTGATGGGTTGAACCTATGCCTTCCTTAATATGTGTGAACTCGAAAGTTTTCATGAGTCCACTCATCTGGTATTACACCAGGTAAAACTTTCAACACTAATGCCTTTATCAAAGCAAGAAGTGAATGGGAGGTTATACATTGAAGAAGTGGGAGTCGACCTTGAACTTTGTGTTCATGCCCATGGACACTATGTAGATCCTATCATGAAAGCTTCTTGTAATAATAACTATTTCCTTGATATAATATGCTTTGATATCGGTGAATTGATCCTTTGCAATCGTGCTTCCGACCGTATGTTCTTCTTTGATCCCATTTCTCGCGCAAGTTTAAGCACTTGTCCTCTGGAAAGCAGTACCCCAGTCCAACCTCTACGTTGGTCTGTCGTCGAGTATTACCCCTGGTATGTTGAGGATATCATGCCATTGCACTACATTACCCTGTCCTTTGATGGAGTACTACCTTTACCCTGTCTTTGTCACTTCATGCTTCTGGGTTGTTTGTTAACCGAGAAAACCGATAAGTGAATCGATTCAGCACTCCGATTCAATAACTCTAAGTAATTTTCGTTGCTTACGAGTTTAATAATCCTTTAAGTCATTCCTAGCCTGATCAGCTATATCATCATCATACTAAAAAAATTTAACTGTGCTACCTGGTCCTTATTCCCGGAGCACAACTTTCAACGATGAACTAAGCTTGCGTCGATTTTGGTCGTCATATCGTTTCTCCTTGAACAACAAACTTGATTTCGAGTTTGTGTCCTAACCGGGGTTCCAATAACCTTTCGCTTCATCATTCGTTTGACTTGATGTCATCGTCGATCGATTACATCTTCATGTAACCTCTCGACAAATGTGTCGTGATCATCATCAACCTTATGAGCTCTTCTAGGATATCAATCGGATTCATGATGAGAAATACCCTCCTTGCCTCGATGATTTGTGTTATCATCAACCACTTTATTACCTTCCCTCCAACACAAACTTGTTCGTGTTTTGTGTTATACCTTGAGTTCCTTGCTACCCAGCATTGTTCTTCTTTACCTTGGAATATTACCACCTTTTATGTCAAGAATGTCGTGGGAATTTCACCACCTCTTAAGAGTTCTTGGTATGGTGATACTTCTCACCATCACCATTCTTTCTTGGGTCCTCGTGTTGATTCCAACCAGGGTACCAACAAGTGAGCGGTGCTGTTTGGATTCCGCCCTTCTAGCAACCCTATTGATTTGAAGTTAATGGTCGTCCGTTCATTCTTAGACTATTGATTATTGAATCACCATTCCAATATTGGCCGTGCAACCCAGCCCATATTTCGGGTGCACCTTTCAACCATTGTTAATTGTGTATGTTTTCCTCGAGCATACATCATTATACCATTTGATCTGACAAATGTTATCTCCTTGTTCACATAATTGTGGAAATCCATCTTTTGTTAATCTCGATAAATTGCCGTTGATTCCATCAGCCACCCTCTCATCCTCTCCTTGGTTTAATGATGATGAATCCTTGTCTTCGAACTCGCTTCCATAGTTCATTGCCCGAGAATCTTATAATGTTATCTCGTCAATTGCGTTGCACCTTTTCTTCTCAGGCATCCTAAGACGGAGGTTTCCTGACACCAATCGGATCTGAACCTCGGTCAGATATGATGGTTGGAATCTATTTCCAAGAGTTACAACATTGGCCTTTATATGACCCGGTAAGATGATGTCATGCCTGGCACACCTGGCCAGAGGACCTATTGTTATAGTTTCCTTTTGGCAAGGTTAGTCATTCTCCCGTGAGGAAATTGTAAGATTTATTCTATAAGTTGTTCCTGATGGATCCTTTTTGTTTCCAAAGTCTGACCTTCACCTGTTGACCATGTCAATGCTATCTCGAAGCATGTCTATGGTACTCCGATTTTCAACAGGAACATTTGAAGCCCAATGTTAAATGTTTCCTGCTCAATTATCCAAACACCGCTGTATGGGTAATGTCATGAAAATTCTCTCCCGTACCTAAAGAGTTTTCTACATTATATTCTGTCTTGGATATCATGCTCTAATTGCCCTTGGGAAGGATATACCCTTGAAATATGTGTTTAAACACATTTTCCTTTCCATTGTTCTGTTTAATCTGATAATCGTATTTTCCTTTCCATTGGTTGGTTTAACGTGTCTTGTGATCTATATGATCTAAGCAGTAATATTCTCCTGCTTATGTAAACACCTTGGTGTACAATTCTGTCAGCAAGATCCTGTTACTATTGTTGATGACATTCCGGTATGCACCGATGGACGAGAACTTTGCCTAATGGTCTGCCTCATTTAACGAGCAGGAAAAGGGTTCTCTTCGTCCCTCGCCCTTGGTACCGACGTTGTTGCCAACATAACTGACATGCTACCCTCTGACAGGCCTTACTTACATGATCGTGCAAGACGTCATCACCTTCCTACTTTTAACCCACATGGTGGGCCCATAACCCACAGTTCCACAGGATCGAAACCTGACTCTCCTGTACACCCCTGTTCCCAAAGTTATTCCTCCCACGTGGACTCGTATGTAATTCAAGAGCCACCTCTCGATGAGATCATCAATTCTGGCATCAGACACAATAATTATTCCGTTGCTTTGAAACCCCTTTCACCTTCTGACTAGGCATTGAACGATTGCCTGGATGCTTGAAACTTCTTATTGTACCTTCGAACTTTACTCTCGATGTGTTTTATTTCTTCAAACTCGAGAGGTACTCATATGCTCCTTCATGGGTTAATCCCAGATTATTACCCTTATAGCATTCTGTCATTGTCGATCTGCCCCGTTACCTATTCGTAAGTACGGTGGAACCCCCGAAGAAAGGATGCCGACTTCATCTTGATGACTTGAAGCAGAAAAATGAAGACATCGATATAATGGATCGACCACTTCGAGAAGAGCAACCAAGACCGAGGAGATCTGTTAGAATTTCGTAACTAGACCTCCCCCCCTTCTCTACTTCTTAAATCTCGGGACGAGATTTCTTGTAGTGGAGGAGAATTGTGACGCCCGGATATTCAAGCTACAGTGAACCTCTACTAATGATGCCACGTCACCTCGATTACTGTTGCTAATCTCACGTTAGTTCGAAACCAGTTCGAATTCAAATCCAAAATCAAACAAACAATAAAAGTTTTTAAATTTTAAAACTAAAATGTTCAGAGAGAACCAAATATCGCATAGTTAATTATGGTGGAGAAACGACACTTTTATAGAATGCTTAAATACTCTAAGATGAATAAAACAGTAGCAAAAACTATTATTTAAATACTTCTAAATAATAATTAATTACAAAACTATTTTACTTTGCGTAGAAAAATTTAATTTGGCAGTGGCATAATTGGTGACATCCATTTAGGTGCCACTTTGGTATATGGTTAACGCTAGGATAAACAACAACTAAAAGAAACAGACAAAAGGAAAACGAAAAGGTTAAAGAAAAGGAAAGGGGGACATTGTGCACTAGGCCTAGTGCACAGTGCAGGCCCAACTGGCCTAGCTGGCCCAACCCCGGGCCATCCCTTCCCTCCCCCTGTTCACCGTCGCGGTGGACGCCGCACCCGCGTCCATGATGCGGATGGCCACACGTCGGCCATCCTGCGGCCGTCTATCGACCTACAAGGACACCCATGCCCTGGTTGAACCCTAGCTTCCCTCCAGATCCCCCTCTCTTTGCCCCTCTCCCACACGCCTGAGCTCGTCGGCGCTGCCGTCGCCATACCGCCGCCATAGGCGCGGCCACCGGCCTCCCGGCACCATCGGAGAATGCCCAGGAGCTCCACCAGCATGCCCTGCTTCCCCTATGCGGATCAACTCGAGCTCGGAGCAACCACCTCGACCGAATCGACGCCTTCTTCTTCCTCGGTCGTCGCCGCTGCTCTCCATCGATCCGTCGCCTCTGCAGCTCCTAAGCCACCAACGGGCCTCCGTGTGCCTCCGCGGTGAGCTCCTCGTCTGATTCCCCCTCTTCTCCGGCTCGATCCGTTCCGTTTGTGGCCGTCCCGTGAGCTTTGTCCACCATGGCAAAAGTTCAGTGTTCGCGTACGTGCATGCTGCCGCTCCTCTGAAACTGATGCGTGTTGCTGATGCGTTCTACCGTTGCCTACCACTGCTCGCGCCGTCACGCCGTGCCCGCGCTCGCTGGCCTCTGGCCACGACCGGTTGTGCCCGGCTGCGGGTACGCGCATGCCCGCACCCACTGCCGCCCGGCGCCTGCTCACAACCGCCGCGCCCGCAAGCACCCGGCCTCTGCTACTCTGTTGCTGCCGTTGTAATGCTGCTAGTTACTGTAGCTGATGCAAGCTAGCTTTTCTAATTCTACACTGTTTAACCCTCTGAACAGCCCCTAAACATCGACTAAATGACTTTTAACAGGAGCAAAAATATTATGGGAAGGTAGTACACTTGACAAGGCTCAAATGTTTTCATTGGACCTAATCCGTTAGATGCCTGGATTAAATCATACGAAAATCACAAAGTTCAATGTTCTGTTAATAGAAAAGCCAAAAACGGCTTTAATTTCATAGCTACTTTAGAGCTGTTGATGATCAAGCAAATGCACTCTAACAGAGATGCAAGTGCTACTATCTTGTAGATCATAGAAAAATGCTCAAAATTGGTATAAAGCACAAAAACAGAGGATGTACAGAACAATAGTTGTAGCGTTTTGGAAACAGCAAAGTGATGTTTAAAACTGACGAAATCTCAGACTTAGTAGAATTTCAGGGATTTTTAGGATATTGCTTAAAGCTTTGAAAATCAATAGAAAATAATCCGTAGCTTGAATGAAAAACTTTTATACATGAAAGTTGCTCAGAATGACGAGACGAATCCGGATACGCAACCCGTTCGTGCGCCACACACCCCTATCATATCAAACTCGCAACTTTCCCCCTCCGGCTCCTCTGCCCGAAAACACAAAACACCGGGGATACTTTCCCGGATGTTTCCCCCTTTCGCCGGTATCACCTACTACCGCGTTAGGGCACACCTAGCACCGCGTATTGCCATGTTACGCTTTGTGATGCTTTGATTGCTCTGTTATTTATTGTGTTCCCCTTTCGTTACTTCTTTCCGGTAGACCCCGAGACGGTCGGCGACCCCCAGTTTGACTACGGTGTTGACGACTCGTCCTTCTTGCCAGAGCAACCAGGCAAGCCCCCCCCCCTTTGATCACCAAATATCGCCTACTCTTCTCTATACTGCTTGCATTAGAGTAGTGTAGCATGTTACTGCTTTCAGTTAATCCTATACTGCTGCATAGCCTGTCCTTGCTACTACTGTTGTTACCTTTACCTGCTATCCTACTGCTTAGTATAGGATGCTAGTGTTCCATCAGTGGCCCTGCATCCTTGTCCGTCTGCCATGCTATACTACTGGGCTGTGATCACTTCGGGAGGTGATCACGGGCATATACTATATACTTTACACTATTACATTACCTGTGGTATTGTTCGGAGATGGGGGCTGAAAGGACGGGTGGCTCCATCCCGGTAGAGGTGGGCCTGGGTTCCCGACGGCCCCCGACTGTTACTTTGTGGCGGAGCGACAGGGCAGGTTGAGACCACCTAGGAGAGAGGTGGGCCTGGCCCTGGTCGGCGTTCGCGGATACTTAACACGCTTAACGAGATCTTGGTATTTGATCTGAGTCTGGCCATTTGGTATATACGCACTAACCATCTACGCGGGAGTAGTTATGGGTATCCCGGCGTCGTGGTATCAGCCGAAGCCTTCGTGACGCCAGCGACTGAGCGGCGCACGCCAGATTGGAACGTAAGCCTGCTCTTGTATTAAGGGGGCTAGTTCTGCTTTCGGCCGCCCTCGCAACGTGCAGGTGTGCTAAGGGCGATGGGCCCAGACCCCTGTGCACTTAGGTTTAGACCGGCGTGCTGGCCTCTCTGTTGTGCCTAGGTGGGGCTGCGACGTGTTGATCTTCCGTGGCCGGGCATGACCCAGGAAAGTGTGTCCGGCCAAATGGGATCAAGCGTGTTGGGTTATGTGGTGCACCCCTGCAGGGAAGTTAATCTATTCGAATAGCCGTGATCTTCGGTAACAGGATGACTTGGAGTTGTACCTTGACCTTATGACAACTAGAACCGGATACTTAATAAAACACACCCTTCCAAGTTCCACAGACAACCCGGTGATCGCTTTTCCACAGGGCGACGAGGGGAGGATCGCCGGGTAGGATTATGCTATGCGATGCTACTAGAGATGCTACTTGGAGATGCTACTTGGAGGACTTCAATCTACTCTCTTCTACATGCTGCAAGACGGAGGCTGCCAGAAGCGTAGTCTTCGATATGACTAGCTATCCCCCTCTTATTCTGGCATTCTGCAGTTCAGTCCACTGATATGGCCTCCTTACACATATACCCATGCATATGTAGTGTAGTTCCTTGCTTGCGAGTACTTTGGATGAGTACTCACGGTTGCTTTCTCCACCATTTCCCCCCCTTTCCTTTCTTTCTGGTTGTCGCAACCAGATGCTGGAGTCCAGGAGCCAGACGCTACCGTCGACAACGACTCCTACTACCGGAGGTGCCTACTACTACGTGCAGCCCGCTGACGACGACCAGGAGTAGTTAGGAGGATTCCAGGCAGGAGGCCTACGCCTCTTTCGATCTGTATCCCAGTTTGTGCTAGCCTTCTTAAGGCAAACTTGTTTAACTTATGTCTATACTCAGATATTGTTGCTTCCGCTGACTCGTCTATGATCGAGCACTTGTATTCAAGCCCTCGAGGCCCCTGGCTTGTATTATGATGCTTGTATGACTTATTTATGTTTTAGAGTTGTGTTGTGATATCTTCCCGTGAGTCCCTGATCTTGATCGTACACATTTGCGTGCATGATTAGTGTACGATTGAATCGGGGGCGTCACATTACTCCCTCGTTCAGTGCGGCATGCTTTACAGCTTAGAACTGGGGCTCCAAAAGCGTTTTGAGCAACATGGAGCATATGAGATGTTCGAGGAGCTGAAAATGGTTTTCCAAGCTCATGCCCGGGTCGAGAGATATGAAGTCTCCGACAAGTTCTACAGTTGTAAGATGGAGGAAAATAGTTCTGTCAGTGAGCACATACTCAAAATGTCTGGGTTGCACAACCGCCTGTCCCAGCTGGACATTAACCTCCCGGACGAGGCGGTCATTGACAGAATCCTTCAGTCGCTCCCAGCGAGCTACAAGAGCTTTGTGATGAATTACAATATGCAGGGGGCCGGAAGTTCCTGGCAGGTTCCGGGCTGGGCAGAGAGTTGACGCATATCGCTTCTTCTTCAGCGTTGTACCTGATCACACACAGAGTTTCCGTCTGAGGTAGCAGCCATGTCTCTTGGGTAGAAAGAGGGATTTTGGAGAGGAGCGAGTTCACCTTATCTTCGATAGCCTTAGAGCGGGCTCGAGTCATGGGTCCACGTGGTGTTGAAGGAGATGTAGATGCGTCCATGGGGATGATGGAAGGATGCTCCGCATCATCTCCCCTCCCTTGGGAAAGATCCGACCTCGGATCAAAATCTTCATCACCATGGAAAGGCGAGAGGTCTTTGACGTTGAAGGTGTCGCTCACGGTGTACTTGTCTCATGGGAGTTCAATCTTGTAGGCGTTGTCGTTGTAGCGTGCTAGCACCTTGAAGGGTCCGTCGGCTCGAGGGAGAAGCTTGGACTTGCGTTCGTTGGGGAAGCGGTCCTTGCGAAGGTGTAGCCACACGAGATCACCAATGTTGAAGACCATGGGTTGCTTGTTGACGTTGAGCTTGGTCGCTAGTCGTTGTACTTGGCGCTCGATGGTGTGTCTTGTATCCTCATGCATGTTCTTGATGTAGCTTGCCCGTGCACTCGCATCCATGTTGGTGTGTTCTTGTAGAGGAAGAGGTAGAATGTCCAATGGTGACAACAGGTTGAAGCCATAGACGACCTCGAAGGGGGACTTGCCGGTAGTCGAATGTCTTGCACGGTTGTAGGCGTACTCGGCGATGGGTAGACACGCCTCCCACTCCTTGATGTTCCTCTTGATCAACACGCGAAGTAGAGTGGATAGTGTCCGGTTCGTCACCTCCGTTTGGCCGTCGGTTTGAGGATGGTATGCCGAAGAGAACAATAGCTTGATGCCGAGCTTGGCGCATAGGGTCTTCCAAAAGTAACTCAAGAATTTGACGTCGCGGTCCGAGACAATTGTCTTTGGTACTCCATGAAGTCACAAGATTTCCCTACAAAAGAGATTTGCAATATGTGAAGCATCGTCTATCTTGTTGCAAGGAATGAAATGTGCCATCTTAGAAAATCTGTCCACAACAACAAAGACAGAATACTTGCCATTTTGAGTTCTAGGCAAACCAAGTACAAAATCCATGCTAATGTCTTCCCAAGGTTGGTAAGGAATGGGGAGGGGCATGTAAATACCATGGGATTGAGCTTTAGACTTAGCTTTGCAACATGTGGAGCAACGGTTGGTGAAGCGTGAGACATCACGAAACATCTTGGGCCAAAAGTAGTTCTTGGAGAGCGTGGCGAAAGTCTTGCCGCGTCCAAAGTGTCCCATAAGTCCACCTCCACGAGCCTCTTGCAAAAGTAGCAAACGAAGAGAACACTCGGGAATGCAAAGTTTGTTAGCTCTCATAAGATAATCATCCTTTATGTAATATCGTTCCCAAGACGTGTGTGTCAAACACTTAGCGTAAGGAGTAGCAGAAGAAGGATCATGCTCATACAAGTCTTTTATATGCTCAAAACCAATAACATTTAACTCAAGTTTAGTGACAAGCATGCATATGCGTGAAAGTGCATCGGCAACTACATTTTCCTTACCCTTAATGTACTTGATCACATAGAGGAAAGACTCAATAAATTCACTCCATTTTGCATGACGCTTGTTTAACTTAGTTTGACCTTTTAGGTACTTAAGCGTTTCATGATCGGTATGGATGACAAACTCATGAGGTCTAAGTTAATGTTCCCAAACATGTAGCACACGTAGTAAAGCATACAATTCTTTGTCATAGATGGGATAATTAAGTTGAGCACCGGAGAGTTTTTCACTAAAATAAGCAATGGCTCGTTTTTCTTGCATCAAAACTCCGTCAATTCCGGTACCACTTGCATCACAATGAACCTCAAAAGTTTTATCAAAGTTGGGCAAAGCAAGAATCGGAGCATGAGTAAGCAAAGATTTAAGCTCATCAAAAGCGGTGGATTCCAAAGTTCCCCAAATAAAAGGAGCATTCTTCTTACTCAAAGCATGTAAAGGAGCGGCAATTGTGCTAAAGTTTTTCACAAAGCGGCAGTAAAATCCTGCAAGACCAGGAAAACTTCTCACTTGTTGCAAATTGTTGGGTTGGGGCCAAGTTTTAATTGCTTCAATTTTAGTTTCATCAACATGGACACCCTTGGAAGAGAAAACAAAACCTAAGAAGACCACTTTGTCAATGCCAAAAGTGCATTTTTTCAAGTTTGCATAAAGGCTTTCCTTGCGAAGAGTTTGCAACACAGATTTAACATGATTAATATGCTCTTTCATGGTTTTGCTAAACACAAGGATATCATCAAAGTAAACCACAACGAAGACTCCAATGTAAGGTCTAAGCACCTGATGCATAAGACGCACGAAAGTTCCTGGAGCTTCCGACAAACCCATAGGCATCACTAACCACTCATATAAGCCAAATTTGGTTTTGAAAGCGGTTTTCCATTCATCACCTTCTTGAATGCGGATTTGATAATAACCACTTTTAAGGTCAATTTTGGAGAAGAAGTTGGCTCCGCTAAGTTCATCAAGCATATCATCTAATCGAGGAATGGGGTGCCTATAACGAACGGTAATGGCGTTTATGGGTCAACAATCGGAACACAAGCAAAAACTGCCATCGGGTTTAGGTACTAGTATAACGGGAACGGCACATGGGCTTAAGCTTTCACGTACATGACCGTTGTCGATGAGTTGTTGTACTTGTCGTTGAATCTCCTTGGTTTCTTCGGGATTGACACGGTATGGGGCTTTGTTTGGAAGTGGCACTCCGGGGATGAGGTCGATTCGATGCTCAATGCCTCCTAGTGGAGGTAGACCCGGAGGTAGCTCATCGGGGAAGACATCTTTGAATTCCTGCAAAAGAGACTGAAACACTAAAGGTAACTCGTGAGAGGTGTTAGTTGTTGGCTCCCCATCTTTGCACACAAGGACGAAGTGCATCACACTCGATGGGTTCTCACACACTTCTCTCATCTCACTTTTGGTGGCAAATAGGATGAGGTTTTTCTCTTTAGGCGAAGAGGCGCTCATATTTGGCTTGTGGCTCTCACTCACTTTTGGGTGAGTCACTTTCTCACTCTTCTCTCCATGGTGGGTGGCTAGCTTGTCAGCTATCACTTGACTAGGAGACATAGGTCGTAGCACATACTCCTTCCCTTTCATCTTGAAGCTATAGTGATTGGTTCGCCCATTGTGGATGACACCACGGTCGAATTGCCATGGTCGACCAAGAAGGAGGTGGCAAACGGTCATTGGAACCACATCACATTCCAAAGTGTCTTCATATGCACCTATTTTGAAAGAGACTTGGACCGTATGCTCGACTCGTATAGTGCCGGAGTCACTTAGCCATTGGACCTTGTAGGGGTGTGGGTGCTTCTTCTTGACCAATTGAAGTTTGGAGCATAGTTCTTCACTTGCCAAGTTGTGGCAACTACCTCCATCGATGATGACCTTGACGGATCTTCCATTGATGCCGGCCTTTGTGTGGAAGATGTGGCATCGTTGGTCTTCTTCTTGTTGATGTTGAAGTGTCAAGACCTTGGAGACAACGAGAGCGGGGCTCGAATCCTCATCACAAAAGACTTGATCATCTTCATCTTCATTCACGCGCCGGTGCATGGCCACTTGCTCAATGGCTTCCATCTCCTCTTCACTCATTGAGTCATAAGTGCCATCGTCGTTGAGGATCATGGTGCGCTTGTTGGTGCATTGGAAGGCTATGTGGCCTCGACCGCCACAAGTGAAACACTTGAAGGAGCTTGTCTTGACGGTCTCATCGGTTGGAGTAGATGATGAAGCACGCGGCTTGAAGTTGCTTGTCGTAGGAGGAAGGCGACTTGAACTTGTCGAAGTTTTCTTGTAACTTGACTTGTCGTCGTTGCTTGGAGAAGGTTTGGTTGATGTAGATGTTGAAGGAGTCGTTGAAGCTTGGATGTTGGAGAAACCGTAGGTCTTGGATGAGTACTTCGCGTACTTGAAGTCATCTTGCACTTGACGTTCCGCCTTGGTTGCTTGATGTATGAGCTCAATGAGGTTGGAATAGGGTTGGAAGTCGGCGATCTTCTTGATGGGATGATTGAGTCCATTCAAGTATCGTGCCATTGTTTGCTCATCATCTTCCTTGACATTGGCTCGAATCATGGCTATCTCCATTTCCTTGTAGTATTCTTCAACACTCTTTGTTCCTTGCTTGAGGAGTTGTATCTTCTTGAAGAGATCGCGGTTGTAGTAGGTTGGTACAAAGCGTGCCCGCATGACATCCTTCATTTGAGCCCAAGTGGTGATTGGTGGTTCACCTCTTGCTTCACGGCGTTCAAGGACTTGTTCCCACCATATGAGCACATAGTCTTGGAACTCAAGTGATGCCATAGCGATCTTCTTCTCTTGCTCATAATTGTGCAAACGAAAGATTTTGTCGACCTTCAATGCCCATGAGAGGTATTCTTCCGGATCATTGCTTCCATTGAACTTGGGCATTGTGAACTTGAGCTTGCCATAGCGTTGCTCTTCATTGTGTTGTTGGCGATGGTGATGATGACGCCCTTGACGTGGAGGGTAATCATCCTCATGTTGCTCTTGGCGCGGAGGAAGTCCATGGTCAACTTGTTCTCATTGAGCTGGAAGTTGAGGTGCTTGTGGAACTTGACGTTGCACATGCGGTTGATAGTTCCTCTCTTGGATTTCTTCTCGAAGAGCTTCCTCTTGATTGCGCCGTTCGCGATTGCGGTTGGCGATGGCTCGACTTGATTCTTGAAGGGCACGTTGCTCCTCAAGAGCTTGCGCTTCTCGTTGTTGTTGTTGAAGACGTTGAGCCTCGGCGTCTTGTTCTTCTTGGTGTAGACGCGCTCGTTCTTCTTCTTGGCGCCGTAGTCGTTGCCGTTCTTGAGCTTGAGCAAAAGCCACTTGGTTTGATTCAGGACGAGGGACTTGCTCATCGACTTGCTCTTGTGAATGCTTGTCTTGTAGCGGGTTCCGAGATGCATGACGGTCATGACACGCGGCTCGTCGAAGAATGGTCGAAGACGGTGTACTTGAGCCGGAGAAGGTGTCATCGGAGTGTCGACTCGAGCGGCTCCGTCTTGAGGATGAAGAAGTGGAATGATGCCGGTTCCTCATCAAGGCGCGGATCTCGTCCATTCTTGCATCATTTTCTTGCTTGTGAGAGTCGAACTTGTCATCGAAGTAGTCTCTTGTACGTTGCTCGGAGAGTCGCAAGTCGGTGGCGAGGTTGTCGATGCGGTCGCTCATAGCTTCTTGCTCTTGGTGTAACGCCCTTTGAGCACCAAAGAGGTGGCTCTTTGTGACGAATGATGACATGTCATCGCCGTTCTCGATGAGAGGTGGATTTGTAGAAAAAACTTGGCCTATCCATCATACCAAGCAAAATGTAAGTGGTAGAAGGAAAAGAACGTGTACCAAATGTACCTTGACCGATGTTGAAGATGAATCAAGTTCACTCAAATGCGGACAATGAAATAGCACTGTTGGTACCAATTCTTGTCGGTTCTCACACCTACACAAGTAAAAGCTTATGGTGGAGCTTGGTTAGGATGGTGGCACAAATTTGATGCAATAGTAAGTGAGCTTCAATAATGTTGGAAAAGGCTCACAAATTTGCAAATGCAACAAGTAGACCAAGCAAGTTTGGGTACACGGAAACACACACGCAAATAGATAGTGGGATTGTGCAATCCAAAAGTGAGCCAAAATGTGGAAACCACGAAAATGCTCTTGTTGCACAATACTAGAGAGACGCTAGCACGATTGCACAATAGGCGGATACGCAAACTTGTGCACAACCTACTAGGCAAAATTGCAACTATCTCTATCCCAAGTATGCTATATGTATGGTATTTCGGTGCAATGATCCAAGATGATCCAATATGACAATCTTAATTTTGTATGATGCTATGGTTCTTGTTCATAAGCTCTTTGCTTATCTTTCCTCTTTTGCTTAAAAGCTTGGGTGGCTCTTTCACTCTTTGAGCTCTTTTCTTATGCAAAACTTTACGAACCAAGATAGCAATTGTGTATGCTATGACAAATTTGTGACACACAAATGGATCCCAAGATATGCACCACGATGGTATGGTATGTATGCTTATGGAGTATGATCCCTAATGTGCACAAGTCACGTTGCCTGCAATACTCAATGGCTAGTCTCGTTGGGTAAGCTACGCGAAATGAGGCAATGTTGGTTATCAATGCAATTGCAAGGTATGACAAAGATGTCGTCGATGTTACCGTCCTTGCTTCTGTTGAAGGTTGAAACGGATGCGAAAGTCGATGGGGACGCAGTGCACGGTCTTCAGTACGTTGGCGAAGATGCCGCTGCACCGTGATCGAAGTTTCCGAAGTAGCAAAAGTGTCGAGGAAGTGCAACCTTTCTGTCTAGGCCGGAAGTTCCGGGCCAGACGGAAGTTCCGGGGGCCGGAAGTTCCGGGCGAGGCAGGAAGTTCCAGGGGTCGGGAATCTGCCAAGAACAGAGAGTACGAGATCGTGGATTTGGGCGGAAAAACTTGGGAAAAACCCAAATCCGAGGGGAAAAAGAAGAAATTAGAAGGAAGGGAGGGCAGGGAAGCTAGATCCACTCGAAACAAAGCAAATCCATGGATCAAATCCAACCAAATCTCAACTCACCAACAAATCACAAAAAAATTTGGGGCTATTTTTGGTGGGGAATTTTCAGAATTAGGACGAAAACAACAAAATCAAGCTAGAAAACACGGGGTAGGGGCTCCAAAATGTGATCAACATGGCTCATGATACCATATGATGTAGGGCAAAACCCTAGATGGACGATCTTTCACGTTTTGGGGAGGATCCTACGGAGATTCACGAAGAACACACGGAAGCACAAAGGGGAAATCAAGGGGAGAATGAGAGAGAATCACGAAACCGACAGAGAATCAATCACACAAGTGCTAGATCACCGAACACAAAGAGATACAAATGATCCACAATCAACAAAGGTAAGGATACAAAGACACCGGTCTTCTTCATAAGGAGGTCTTGATGGTCTTCCCTCGAAAGGGGTGTTGAATCCGCTTGGGGGATCTTCTCCGAAGAGGTCCTGAACTCCGAGGAGAAGTATCCAAGTGGATGAGCAAGGCTCTCACACAAATATGAGCTATCCAATGCTAACCCTAAAACGTACGGGATGAATGAGTATATATAGTCTAAGGGACGAAAGGGTACACGGGCCTCGGCCCAAGTGGCTGCGCGCAGGCAGGGCCGGAAGTTCCGGGCCAGGCCGGAAGTTCCGGGCGCCGGAGGTTCCGGGCAGGGTCCGGCCTAAGCCGAAAGTTGGCACAGTGGCGGCAGGGCTGGCTTCCGGGGGCCGGAAGTTCCGGGCAGGGTCGGAGGTTCCGGGGGCCGGAAGTTTCGGGCCAGGTTCCGGGCAGGTTCCGGGCTAAGCAGAAAATTGGCACGCCCGGGGTGGTCGAGGTCGAAGGAGGCCGGAAGTTCCGGGCAGGCCGGAAGTTCCTGGCAGGTTCTGGGCTGGGCAGAGAGTTGACGCCTGTCGCTTCTTCTTCAGCGTTGTACCTGATCACACACAGAGTTTCCGTTTGAGGTAGAAGCCATGTCTCTTAAGTAGAAAGAGGGATTTCGGAGAGGAGCGAGTTCACCTTATCTTCCATAGCCTTAGAGCGGGCTTGAGTCATGGGACCACGTGGTGTTGAAGGAGATGTAGATGCGTCCATGGGGATGATGGAAGGATGCTCCGCATCATTACCAGTAATCGTATTAACTCCTGGGTATTTGATACCGGTGTCGTTGCTCATATTTGTAACTCACAGCAGGAGCTGCGAAATAAGAAGAGACTAGCGAAGGACGAGGTGACGATGCGCGTCGGGAATGGTTCCAAGGTCAATGTGATCGCCGTCGGCATACTACCTCTACATTTACCTACGGGATTAGTTTTAAACTTCAATAATTGTTATTTAGTGCCAAGTTTGAGCATGAACATTGTATCTGGAACTCGTTTGATACGAGATGGCTACTCATTTAAATCCGAGAATAATGGTTGTTCTATTTATATGAGAGATATGTTTTATGGTCATGCCCCGATGGTCAATGGTTTATTCTTAATGAATCTCGAACATAATGTTACACATATTCATAGTGTGAATACCAAAAGATGTAAAGTTGATAATGATAGTCCCACATACTTGTGGCACTGCCGCCTTGGTCACATTGGTGTCAAGCGCATGAAGAAGCTCCATGCTGATGGACTTTTAGAGTCTCTCGATTATGAATCATTTGACACATGCGAACCATGCCTCATGGGCAAAATGACCAAGACTCCGTTCTTCGGAACAATGGAGCGAGCAACCAACTTATTGGAAATCATACATACCGATGTGTGCGGTCCAATGAGCGTTGAGGCTCGCGGAGGATATCGTTATGTTCTCACTCTCACTGATGACTTGAGTAGATATGGGTATGTCTAGTTGATGAAACACAAGTCTGAGACCTTTGAAAAGTTCAAAGAATTTCAGAATGAGGTAGAGAATCAACGTGATCGAAAGATAAAATTCTTACAATCAGATCGTGGAGGAGAATATTTAAGTCACAAATTTTGTACACACTTAAGAAAATGTGGAATCGTTTCACAACTCACGCCGCCTGGAACACCTCAGCGTAACGGTGTGTCCGAACGTCGTAATCGCACTCTATTGGATATGGTGCGATCTATGATGTCTCTTACCGATTTACCGTTATCATTTAGGGGATACGCTCTAGAGAGAGCTACATTCACTTTAAATAGGGCTCTGTCTAAATCCGTTGAAACGACATCGTATGAATTATGGTTTGGGAAGAAACCTAAGCTGTCATTTCTAAAAGTTTGGGGATGCAATGCTTATGTCAAGAAACTTCAACCTGAAAAGCTCGAACCCAAGTCGGAAAAATGCGTCTTCATAGGATACCCTAAGGAAACCATTGGGTATACCTTCTACTTAAG
Organism: Triticum aestivum; assembly: GCF_018294505.1. Classification (NCBI taxonomy): domain Eukaryota; kingdom Viridiplantae; phylum Streptophyta; class Magnoliopsida; order Poales; family Poaceae; genus Triticum; species Triticum aestivum. The sequence continues at coordinate 800,552,681 of NC_057801.1, read as the reverse complement.
ATCCGAGGGCAAGATCAAGAACGGATCCTTTCTAGAAAAAGAGTTTCTCTCGAAAGAAGTAAGTGGGAGGAAAGTAGAACTCGGTGAAGTACTACCTCTTGAACCGGAAAGTAGTGCAGCTCAGGAAAATGTTCCTGTGGTACCTACACCAACTGGAGAGGAAATTAATGATGATGATCAAGGTACTTCGGATCAAGTTGCTACTGAACCTCGTAGGTCCACAAGGACACGTTCCACACCAAAGTGGTATGGCAACCCTGTCCTGGAAATCATGTTGTTAGACAAATGTGAACCTTCGAACTATGAAGAAGCGATGGCGGGCCCAGATTCCAACAAATGGCTTGAAGCCATGCAATCCGAGATAGAATCCATGTATGAAAACAAAGTATGGACTTTGACAGACTTGCCCGATGATCGGCGAGCGATAGAAAACAAATGGATCTTTAAGAAGAAGACGGCCGCGGATGGTAATATCACCATCTATAAAGCTCGACTTGTCGCTAAGGGTTATCGACAAGTTCAAGGGGTTGACTATGATGAGACATTCTCTCCCTTAGCGAAGCTGAAGTCCGTCTGAATCATGTTAGCAATTGCCGCATACTATGATTATGAGATATGGCAGATGGACGTCAAAACGGCATTCCTTAACGGACATCTTAAGGAAGAACTGTATATGATGCAGCCGGAGGGTTTTGTCGATCCTAAGAACGCTAACAAAGTATGCAAGCTCCAGCGATCCATTTATGGGCTGGTGCAAGCATCTCGGAGTTGGAACATTCACTTTGATGAGATGATCAAAGTGTTTGGGTTTATGCAGACTTATGGAGAAGCCTGCGTTTAAAAGAAAGTGAGTGGGAGCTCTCTAGCATTTCTCATATTATATGTAGATGACATACTTTTGATGGGAAATGATATAGAACTTTTGGACAGCATTAAGGCCTACTTGAATAAGTGTTTTTCAATGAAGGACCTTGGAGAAGCTGCTTACATATTAGGCATCAAGATCTATAGGGATAGATCGAGACGCCTCATAGGTCTTTCACAAAGCACATACCTTGATAAGATTTTGAAGAAGTTCAAAATGGATCAGTCCAAGAAAGGGTTCTTGCCTGTATTGCAAGGTGTGAGATTGAGCTCGGCTCAATGCCCGACCACGGCAAAAGATAAAGAAGAGATGAGTGTCATCCCCTATGCTTCAGCCATAGGATCTATTATGTATGCCATGCTGTGTACCAGACCTGATGTAAACCTTGTCGTGAGTTTGGTCGGAAGGTACCAAAGTAATCCCGGCAAGGAACACTGGACAGCGGTCAAGAATATCCTAAAGTACCTGAAAAGGACGAAGGACATGTTTCTCGTTTATGGAGGTGACGAAGAGCTCGTCGTAAAGGGTTACGTCGACGCTAGCTTCGACACAGATCTGGATGACTCTAAGTCACAAACCGGATACGTGTATATGTTGAATGGTGGAGCAGTAAGCTGGTGCAGCTGCAAGCAGAGCGTCATGGCGGGATCTACATGTGAAGCGGAGTACATGGTAGCCTCGGAGGCAGCGCATGAAGCAATTTGGGTGAAGGAGTTCATCACCGACCTAGGAGTCTTACCCAATGCGTCGGGGTCGATCAAACTCTTATGTGACAACACTGGAGCTATTGCCCTTGCCAAGGAGCCCAGGTTTCACAATAAGACCAGGCACATCAAGCGTCGTTTCAACTCAATCCGTGAAAATGTTCAAGATGGAGACATAGATATTTGCAAAGTACATACGGATCTGAATGTCGCAGATCCGTTGACTAAACCTCTTTCGCGAGCAAAACATGATCAACACCAGAACTCTATGGGTGTTTGATTCATCACAATGTAACTAGATTATTGACTCTAGTGCAAGTGGGAGACTGTTGGAAATATGCCCTAGAGGCAACAATAAAAGGATTATTATTATATTTCCTTGTTCATGATAATTATCTTTTATTCATGCTATAATTGTATTATCCGGAAATAATAATACACGTGTGAATACATAGACCACAATACGTCCCTAGTGAGCATCTAGTTGACTAGCTCGTTGATCAACAGATAGTCATGGTTTCCTGACTATGGACATTGGATGTCGTTGATAACGGGATCACATCATTAGGAGAATGATGTGATGGACAAGACCCAATCCTAAGCATAGCACAAGATCGTGTAGTTCGTTTTGCTAGAGCTTTTCCAATGTCAAGTATATTTTCCTTAGACCATGAGATCGTGTAACTCCCGGATACCGTAGGAGTGCTTTGGGTGTACCAAACGTCAAAACGTAACTGGGTGACTATAAAGGTGCACTACAGGTATCTCCGAAAGTGTCTGTTGGGTTGACACGGATCGAGACTGGGATTTGTCACTCCGTATGACAAAGAGGTATCTCTGGGCCCACTCGGTAATGCATCATCATAATGAGCTCAAAGTGACCAAGTGTTTGGTCACGGGATCATGCATTACGGTACGAGTAAAGTGACTTGCCGGTAACGAGACTGAACGAGGTATTGGGATACCGATGATCGAGTCTCGGGCAAGTAACGTACCGAATGACAAAGGGAATTGAATACGGGGTTGATTGAATCCTCGACATCGTGGTTCATCCGATGAGATTATCGAGGAGCATGTGGGAGCCAACATGGGTATCCAGATCCCGCTGTTGGTTATTGACCGAAGAGCCGTCTCGGTAATGTCTACGTGTCTCCCGAACCTGTAGGGTCTACACACTTAAGGTTCGGTGACGCTAGGGTTTTTAGGAAGACTTGTATGTGATTACCGAATGTTGTTCGGAGTCCCGGATGAGATCCCGGACGTCACAAGGAGTTTCGGAATGGTACAGAAGTGAAGATTTATATATGGGAAGTTGTCATACGGTCACCGGAAAGTTTCAGGGGCATATCGGTATTGTACCGGGGCCACCGGAGGGGTTCCGGTGGTCCACCGGGAGGGGACACCTCTCTCGGAGGGCCTCATGGGCCGTAGGGGGTCAGGGAACCAGCCCCTGGAGGGCTGGGCGCCCCCCCCCCCTTGGGCCCATGCGCCTAGGGGTGGGGGGAAACCCTAGTGGGGGCGCCCCCCTTGCTTGGGGGGAAGCCCCCTCCTTTGCCCCCCCCCCCCTCTAGATCTCATCTAGAGGGGGCCGGCCCCCTTCCCCCTTCCCCTACAAATAGAGGGGTGAGGGGAGGGCTGCACACAACACCCAAGGCGCAGCCCCTCCCCCCCCCCCCCCCCCCCCCCCAACACAGCTCCTCCGCGTGAGCTTGGCGAAGCCCTGCCGGAGATCTGCCACTCCATCACCACCACGTCGTCGTGCCACTATTGGAGCCTTCTTCCTCAACATCTCCTTCCTCCTTGCTGGATCAAGGTGTGGGAGACGTCATCTGCTCCGTACGTGTGTTGAACGCGGAGGTGTTATCCGTTCGGCACTCGGTCATCGGTGATTTGGATCACGGCGAGTACGACTCCATCATCCCCGTTCTCTTGAACTCTTCCGCTCGCGATCTACAAAGGTATGTAGATGCACTCCTATCACTCGTTGCTTAGATGAACTCATAGATGGATCTTAGTGAAACCGTAGGAATTTTTTTATTTTCTGCAACATTCCCCAATAGTGGCATCATGAGCTAGGTCTATGCGTAGTTCTCTATTGCACGAGTAGAACACAAATCTGTTGTGGGCGTAGATCTTGTCAACTTGCTTGCCGCTACTAGTCTTATTTTGCTTCAGCGGTATTGTGGGATGAAGCGGCCTGGACCGACCTTACACGTACGCTTACGTGAGACAGGTTCCACCGACTGACATGCACTAGTTGCATAAGATTGCTAGCGGGTGTATGTCTCTCCCACTTTAGTTGGAGCGGATTCGATGAAAAGGGTCCTTATGAAGGATAAATAGAAGTTGACAAAATCACGTTGTGGTTATTCGTAGGTAAGAAAACGTTCTTGCTAGAACCCAATTGCAGCCACGTAAAAGATGTAACAACAATTAGAGGACGTCTAACTTGTTTTTGCAGCAATTGCCTTGTGATGTGATATGGCCAAAAGTTGTGATGAATGATGAATGATATATTGTGATGTATGAGATCATGTTCTTGTAATAGGAATCACGACTTGCATGTCGATGAGTATGACAACCGGCAGGAGCCATAGGAGTTGTCTTTATTTTTGTATGACCTGCGTGTCATTGAAGAATGCCATGTAAATTACTTTACTTTATTGCTAAACGCGTTAGCCATAGAAGTAGAAGTAGTCGTTGGCGTGACAACTTCATGAAGACATGATGATGGAGATCATGGTGTCATGCCGGTGACGAAGATGATCATGGAGCCCCGAAGATGGAGATCAAAGGAGCTATATGATATTAGCCATATCATGTCACTGTTATATAATTACATGTGATGTTTATTATGTTTATGCATCTTGTTTACTTAGAACGATGGTAGTAAATAAGATGATCCCTTATAACAATTTCAAGAAAGTGTTCTCCCCTAACTGTGCGTCATTGCTAAAGTTCGTCGTTTCGAAGGACCACGTGATGATCGGGTGTGATAGATTCTTACGTTCACATACAACGGGTGTAAGACAGTTTTACACATGCAAAACACTTAGGGTTAACTTGACGAGCCTAGCATGTATAGACATGGCCTCGGAACACAGAGACCAAAAGGTCGAACATGAGTCGTATGGAAGATACGATCAAGATGGCGATGTTCACCGATGATGACTAGTCCGTCTCACGTGATGATCGGACACGGCCTAGTCGACTCGGATCGTGTAACACTTAGATGACTAGAGGGATGTCTAATCTAAGTGGGAGTTCATTAAATAATTTGATTATATGAACTTAATTATCATGAACTTAGTCTAAAACCTTTGCAAATATGTCTTGTAGATCAAATGGCCAACGCTCATGTCAACATGAACTTCAACGCGTTCCTAGAGAAAACCAAGCTGAAAGATGATGGCAGCAACTATACGGACTGGGTCCGGAACCTGAGGATCATCCTCATAGCTGCCAAGAAAGCATATGTCCTAGAAGGACCGCTAGGTGAAGCACCCATCCCAGAGAACCAAGACGTTATGAACGCTTGGCAGTCACGTGCTGATGATTACTCCCTCGTTCAGTGCGGCATGCTTTACAGCTTAGAACCGGGGCTCCAAAAGCGTTTTGAGCAACACGGAGCATATGAGATGTTCGAGGAGCTGAAAATGGTTTTCCAAGCTCATGCCCGGGTCGAGAGATATGAAGTCTCCGACAAGTTCTATAGTTGTAAGATGGAGGAAAATAGTTCTGTCAGTGAGCACATACTCAAAATGTCTGGGTTGCACAACCGCCTGTCCCAGCTGGACATTAACCTCCCGGACGAGGCGGTCATTGACAGAATCCTTCAGTCGCTCCCACCGAGCTACAAGAGCTTTGTGATGAACTACAATATGCAGGGGATGGTGAAAACTATTCCTGAAGTATTTTCAATGCTGAAGTCAGCAGAGGTAGAAATCAAGAAAGAACATCAAGTGTTGATGGTCAATAAAACCACTAAGTTCAAGAAGGGCAAGGGTAAGAAGAACTTCAAGAAGGACGGCAAGGATGTTGCCGCGCCCGGTAAGCCAGTTGCCGGGAAGAAGTCAAAGAATGGACCCAAGCCTGAGACTGAGTGCTTTTATTGCAAAGGGAAGGGTCACTGGAAGCGGAACTGCCCCAAATACTTAGCGGACAAGAAGGCCGGCAACACTAAAGGTATATTTGATATACATGTAATTGATGTGTACCTTACCAGTACTCGTAGTAACTCCTGGGTATTTGATACCGGTGCCGTTGCTCATATTTGTAACTCACAGCAGGAGCTGCGGAATAAGCGGAGACTGGCGAAGGACGAGGTGACGATGCGCGTCGGGAATGGTTCCAAGGTCGATGTGATCGCCGTCGGCACGCTACCTCTACATTTACCTACGGGATTAGTTTTAAACCTCAATAATTGTTATTTAGTGCCAAGTTTGAGCATGAACATTGTATCTGGATCTCGTTTGATACGAGATGGCTACTCATTTAAATCCGAGAATAATGGTTGTTCTATTTATATGAGAGATATGTTTTATGGTCATGCCCCGATGGTCAATGGTTTATTCTTAATGAATCTCGAACGTAATGTTACACATATTCATAGTGTGAATACCAAAAGATGTAAAGTTGATAACGATAGTCCCACATACTTGTGGCACTGCCGCCTTGGTCACATTGGTGTCAAGCGCATGAAGAAGCTCCATGCTGATGGACTTTTAGAGTCTCTCGATTATGAATCATTTGACACATGCGAACCATGCCTCATGGGCAAAATGACCAAGACTCCGTTCTCCGGAACAATGGAGCGAGCAACCAACTTATTGGAAATCATACATACCGATGTGTGCGGTCCAATGAGCGTTGAGGCTCGCGGAGGATATCGTTATGTTCTCACTCTCACTGATGACTTGAGTAGATATGGGTATGTCTACTTGATGAAACACAAGTCTGAGACCTTTGAAAAGTTCAAGGAATTTCAGAATGAGGTAGAGAATCAACGTGATCGAAAGATAAAATTCTTACGATCAGATCGTGGAGGAGAATATTTAAGTCACGAATTTGGTACGCACTTAAGAAAATGTGGAATCGTTTCACAACTCACGCCGCCTGGAACACCTCAGCGTAACGGTGTGTCCGAACATCGTAATCGCACTCTATTGGATATGGTGCGATCTATGATGTCTCTTACCGATTTACCGCTATCATTTTGGGGATACGCTCTAGAGACAGCTACATTCACTTTAAATAGGGCTCCGTCTAAATCCGTTGAGACGACACCGTATGAATTATGGTTTGGGAAGAAACCTAAGCTGTCGTTTCTAAAAGTTTGGGGATGCGATGCTTATGTCAAGAAACTTCAACCTGAAAAGCTCGAACCCAAGTCGGAAAAATGCGTCTTCATAGGATACCCTAAGGAAACCATTGGGTATACCTTCTACTTAAGATCCGAGGGCAAGATCTTTGTTGCCAAGAACGGATCCTTTCTGGAAAAAGAGTTTCTCTCGAAAGAAGTAAGTGGGAGGAAAGTAGAACTCGATGAAGTACTACCTCTTGAACCGGAAAGTAGTGCAGCTCAGGAAAATGTTCCTGTGGTGCCTACACCAACTGGAGAGGAAATTAATGATGATGATCAAGGTACTTCGGATCAAGTTGCTACTGAACCTCGTAGGTCCACAAGGACACGTTCCACACCAGAGTGGTATGGCAACCCTGTCCTGGAAATCATGTTGTTAGACAACGGTGAACCTTCGAACTATGAAGAAGCGATGGCGGGCCCAGATTCCAACAAATGGCTTGAAGCCATGCAATCCGAGATAGAATCCATGTATGAAAACAAAGTATGGACTTTGACAGACTTGCCCGATGATCGGCGAGCGATAGAAAACAAATGGATCTTTAAGAAGAAGACGGACGCGGATGGTAATATTACCATCTATAAAGCTCGACTTGTCGCTAAGGGTTATCGACAAGTTCAAGGGGTTGACTACGATGAGACATTCTCTCCCGTAGCAAAGCTGAAGTCCGTCCGAATCATGTTAGCAATTGCCGCATACTATGATTATGAGATATGGCAGATGGACGTCAAAACGGCATTCCTTAACGGACATCTTAAGGAAGAACTGTATATGATGCAGCCGGAGGGTTTTGTCGATCCTAAGAACGCTAACAAAGTATGCAAGCTCCAGCGATCCATTTATGGGCTGGTGCAAGCATCTCGGAGTTGGAACATTCGCTTTGATGAGATGATCAAAGCGTTTGGGTTTATGCAGACTTATGGAGAAGCCTGCGTTTACAAGAAAGTGAGTGGGAGCTCTGTAGCATTTCTCATATTATATGTAGATGACATACTTTTGATGGGAAATGATATAGAACTTTTGGACAGCATTAAGGCCTACTTGAATAAGTGTTTTTCAATGAAGGACCTTGGAGAAGCTGCTTACATATTAGGCATCAAGATCTATAGGGATAGATCGAGACGCCTCATAGGTCTTTCACAAAGCACATACCTTGATAAGATTTTGAAGAAGTTCAAAATGGATCAGTCCAAGAAAGGGTTCTTGCCTGTATTGCAAGGTGTGAGATTGAGCTCGGCTCAATGCCCGACCACGGCAAAAGATAAAGAAGAGATGAGTGTCATCCCCTATGCTTCAGCCATAGGATCTATTATGTATGCCATGCTGTGTACCAGACCTGATGTAAACCTTGCCGTAAGTTTGGTAGGAAGGTACCAAAGTAATCCCGGCAAGGAACACTGGACAGCGGTCAAGAATATCCTGAAGTACCTGAAAAGGACAAAGGACATGTTTCTCGTTTATGGAGGTGACGAAGAGCTCGTCGTAAAGGGTTACGTCGATGCTAGCTTCGACACAGATCTGGATGACTCTAAGTCACAAACCGGATACGTGTATATGTTGAATGGTGGAGCAGTAAGCTGGTGCAGCTGCAAGCAGAGCGTCGTGGCGGGATCTACATGTGAAGCGGAGTACATGGCAGCCTCGGAGGCAGCGCATGAAGCAATTTGGGTGAAGGAGTTCATCACCGACCTAGGAGTCATACCCAATGCGTCGGGGCCGATCAAACTCTACTGTGACAACACTGGAGCTATTGCCCTTGCCAAGGAGCCCAGGTTTCACAAGAAGACCAGGCACATCAAGCGTCATTTCAACTCCATCCGTGAAAATGTTCAAGATATAGACATGGATATTTGCAAAGTACATACGGATCTGAATGTCGCAGATCCGTTGACTAAACCTCTTTCGCGAGCAAAACATGATCAACACCAGAACTCTATGGGTGTTTGATTCATCACAATGTAACTAGATTATTGACTCTAGTGCAAGTGGGAGACTGTTGGAAATATGCCCTAGAGGCAATAATAAAAGGATTATTATTATATTCCCTTGTTCATGATAATTGTCTTTTATTCATGCTATAATTGTATTATCCGGAAATCGTAATACACGTGTGAATACATAGACCACAATACGTCCCTAGTGAGCCTCTAGTTGACTAGCTCGTTGATCAACAGATAGTCATGGTTTCCTGACTATGGACATTGGATGTCGTTGATAACGGGATCACATCATTAGGAGAATGATGTGATGGACAAGACCCAATCCTAAGCATAGCACAAGATCGTGTAGTTCGTTTTGCTAGAGCTTTTCCAATGTCAAGTATCTTTTCCTTAGACCATGAGATCGTGTAACTCCCGAATACCGTAGGAGTGCTTTGGGTGTACCAAACGTCACAACGTAACTGGGTGACTATAAAGGTGCACTACAGGTATCTCCGAAAGTGTCTGTTGGGTTGACACGGATCGAGACTGGGATTTGTCACTCCGTATGACGGAGAGGTATCTCTGGGCCCACTCGGTAATGCATCATCATAATGAGCTCAAAGTGATCAAGTGTTTGGTCACGGGATCATGCATTACGGTACGAGTAAAGTGACTTGCCGGTAACGAGACTGAACGAGGTATTGGGATACCGACGATCGAATCTCGGGCAAGTAACGTACCGATTGACAAAGGGAATTGAATACGGGGTTGATTGAATCCTCGACATCGTGGTTCATCCGATGAGATCATCGAGGAGCATGTGGGAGCCAACATGGGTATCCAGATCCCGCTGTTGGTTATTGACCGGAGAGCCGTCTCGGTCATGTCTACGTGTCTCCCGAACCCGTAGGGTCTACACACTTAAGGTTCGGTGACGCTAGGGTTATTAGGAAGACTTGTATGTGATTACCGAATGTTTTTGGAGTCCCGGATGAGAACCCGGACGTCACGAGGAGTTCTGGAATGGTCCGGAGGTGAAGATTTATATATGGGAAGTTGTCATACGGTCACCGGAAAGTTTCAGGGGCATATCGGTATTGTACCGGGGCCACCGAAGGGGTTCCAGGGGTCCACCGGGAGGGGCCACCTCTCTCGGAGGGCCTCATGGGCCGTAGGGGGCAGGGAACCAGCCGCTGGAGGGCTGCCCCCCCCCCCTTGGGCCCATGCGCCTAGGGTCGGGGGGAAACCCTAGTGGGGGCGCCCCCCTTGCTTGGGGGGCAAGCCCCCTCCCTTGGCCGTCCCCCCCTCTAGATCTCATCTAGAGGGGGCCGGCCCCCTTACCCCTTCCCCTATAAATAGAGGGGCGAGGGGAGGGCTGCACACAACATCCAAGGCGCAGCCCCTCCCCTCCCCAACACATCTCCTCCTCCGCGTGAGCTTGCCGAAGCCCTGCCGGAGATCTGCCACTCCATCACCACCACGCCGTCGTGCTATTGTTGGAGCCTTGTTCCTCAACCTCTCCCTCCTCCTTGCTGGATCAAGGTGTGGGAGACGTCATCCGCTCCGTACGTGTGTTGAACGCGGAGGTGCTGTCCATTCGGCACTTGGTCATCGGTGATTTGGATCACGGCGAGTACGACTCCATCATCCCCGTTCTCTTGAACGCTTCCGCTCGCGATCTACAAAGGTATGTAGATGCACTCCTATCACTCGTTGCTTAGATGAACTCATAGATGAATCTTGGTGAAATCGTAGGAAAAAATTTATTTTCTGCAACGTTCCCCAACAGTTGTAACTCTTTACGACGAGCTCTTTTATCACTTCCATAACCGAGAAATATTTCCTTAGTCCTCACTAAGGATATTTTTGACCGCTGTCCAGTGATCTACTTTTAGATCAAAAATTGCACTCCCTTGCAAAACTCAGAGCAAGGTATACAATAGGTCTGGTACACAGCATAGCATACTTTATAGAACCTATGGCTGAGGCATAGGGAATGACTTTTCATTCTCTTTCTATTTTCTGCCATGGTCGGGTTTTTGAGTCTTACTCAACTTCACACCTTGCAACACAGGCAAGAACTCCTTCTTTGACTATTCCATTTTGAACTACTTCAAAATCTTATCAAGGTATGTACTCATTGAAAAATTCTTATCAAGCGTCTTGATCTATCTCTATAGATCTTGATATGCTCAATGTGTAAGCAGCTTTACCGAGGTCTTTCTTTGAAAAACTCTTATTCAAGTATCCTTTTATGCTATCTAGAATTTCTATATCATTTCCAATCAACAATATGTCATCTACATATAGTATTTAGAAATGCTACAGAGCTCCCACTCAGTTTCTTGTAAATACAGGCTTCTCCAAAAGTCTGTATAAAACCATATGCTTTGATCACACTATCAAAACATTTATTCCAACTCCGAGAGGTTTGCACCAGTCCATAGATGGATTACTGGAGCTTGCACACTTTTTTAGCACCTTTAGGATTGACAAAACCTTCTGGTTGCATCATATACAACTCTTCTTTAATAAATCCATTAAGGAATCCAGTTTTGACATCCATTTGCCAGATTTCATAAAATGTGGCAATTGCTAACATGATTCAGACAGACTTAAGCATCGATACGAGTGAGAAAATCTCATCGTATTCAACACCTTGAACTTGTCGAAAAACCTTTTGCGACAAGTCGAGCTTTGTAGATAGTGACACTACTATCAGCGTCCGTCTTCCTCTTGAAGATCCATTTATACAATATAGCTTGCCGATCATCGGGCAACTCCACCAAAGTCCGCACTTTGTTCTCATACATGGATCCCATCTCAGATTTCATGGCCTCAAACCATTTTGCGGAATCTGGGCTCATCATCGCTTCCTCATAGTTCGTAGGTTCATCATGGTCTAGTAACATAACTTCCAGAACAGGATTACCATACCACTCTGGTGCGGACTGTACTTTGGAAGACCTACGAGGTTCTGTAGTAACGTAATCTGAAGTTTCATGATCATCATCTTTAGCTTCCTCACTACTTGGTGTAGGAATCACTGGAACTGATTTCTATGATGAACTACTTTCCAATTCGAGAGAAGGTACAATTACCTTATCAAGCTCTACTTTCCTCCCACTCACTTCTTTCGAGAGAAACTCCTTTTCTAGAAAGGGTCCATTCTTAGCAACGAATATTTTTCCTTAGGATCTGTGATTAGAAGGTGTACCCAGCAATCTCCTTTGGGTATCCTATGAAGACGCATTTCTTCGATTTGGGTTCGAGCTTATTAGGTTGAAACTTTTTCACATAAGCATCGCAGCCCCAAACTTTAAGAAACGACAACTTTGGTTTCTTGCCAAACCACAGTTCATAAGGCGTCGTCTCAACGGATTTTGATGGTGCCCTATTTAAAG